>NW_021820816.1:0-169914 GCF_901001135.1 Rhinatrema bivittatum | reverse complement strand
CAAGGTCACCTTCATCTTATCTCGCCTAGAAGGGAAGGCGCTGGCGTGGGCTTCTCCCTTGTGGGAGCAATCGGACTCACTCCTGTGGGAACTGTCTCGGTTCGTGACCGTGTTCTGGTGAACCTTTGATGATCCTGGGCGGCATGCCATGGCAAGTACCAGTCTACTACACCTTCAACAAGGCCAAAGAAGCTTCTTTGACTACACCATTGAATTCCAGACTTTAGCGACTGAACTCACTTGGCAGGAGGACTGCCTGCGAGCTATCTACCTGGGCCCGCTCTCCCCGCAACTAAAGGACAAGTTGGCAGCACAAAACCTCCCTTCCTCTCTCGAGGATCTTATCAATCTGAGGCCGAATTGACCATCCTCTCCAAGAGCATCACTGGGAGAATCGGATGCCCAAGAAACCCTCTTGAGTCCATTCCCACTTGTCACTCGCCACCTGCTACCAACCCTGCTCCGGTAGGAATTGTGCTGTGGCCAAGACCGACAAACCAGGTCATTTATAAATATATTGAAAAGTAAGGGTCCCAATATAGATTCCTGAGGCACTCCACTGTCCACTCCCTTCCACTGAGAAAATTGTCCATTTAATCCTACTCTCTGTTTCCTGTCTTTTAGCCAGTTTGCAATCCACGAAAGGACATCACCACCTATCCCATGACTTTTTACTTTTCCTAGAAGCCTCTCATGAGGAACTTTGTCAAACGCCTTCTGAAAATCCAAGTACACTACAACTACCGGTTCACCTTTATCCACATGTTTATTAACTCCTTCAAAAAAGTGAAGCAGATTTGTGAGGCAAGACTTGTCTTGGGTAAAGCCATGCTGACTTTGTTCCATTAAACCATGTCTTTCTATATGTTCTGTGATTTTGATGTTTAGAACACTTTCCACTATTTTTCCTGGCACTGAAGTCAGCTAACCGGTCTGTAGTTTCCCGGATCGCCCCTGGAGCCCTTTTTAAATATTGGGGTTACATTTGCTATCCTCCAGTCTCCAGTCTTCAGGTACAATGGATTCTTTTAATGATAGGTTACAAATTTTTACTAATAGGTCTGAAATTTCAGTTAGACACTATCACCCCAATGTCTCTCTCCTGCTCCGTGCACATCAGCCCTTCACCCCCATCGAATACAGTTCTTCCGGATTTCCACACCCCATATGCATGACTCTGCACTTCTTGGCATTGAATCTCAGCTGCCATATCTTCGACCACTCTTCCAGCTTCTTTAAATCCCGTCTCATTCTCTCTACTCCTTCCGGCGTGTCCACTCTGTTGCAGATCTTAGTGTCATCTGGAAACAGACAAACCTTACCTTCTATCCCGTCCGCTATGTCACTCACATAGATATTGAACAGGACCAGTCCCAACTCCAATCCTTGTGGCACTCCGCTTAACACCGCTCTCTCTTCAGAGTAAGTTCCATTTATCATTGCACATTGTCTTCTGTCCGTCAACCAGTTTGCAATCCAGGCCACCACCTCGGCAAGCGTCTCATTTTATTCACCAGCCTCCTGTGCGGGACCGTATCAAAAGACTTGCTGAAATCCAAGTAGATGACATCGAGCACTCTTCTTTGATCCAACTCCCTAGTCACCCAGTTGAAAATCAGATTTGTCTGACAGGATCTTCCCCTGGTGAATCCGTGCTGCCTCTGGTCCAGCAATTCTCCCGACTGTAGATAGTTCACTATTCTCTCTTTTAGCAGCATCTTCATCACTTTTCCCACCACCGAGGTGAGGCTAACCGAGATGAGTTGAGAGATTGTGAGTGTGTGAGAGTGAGTTGAGAGACTGCGTGTGGGAGTGAGGATCTGAATGTTTGCAGAGACAGCATGTGAGAGCCTCTGTGTGTGTGAGAGAGACAGCATGTGACAGTGAGAGCCTGTGTGTGAGCAAGACAGCATGTGGGAGTGAGAGAGAGCCTGTGTGAGTGAGAGTCAGACAGCATGTGCCAGTGAAAGACTGGGTGTATGAATGATTGCATGAGAGAGAGAGCATGTGACAGTGAGAGCCTGTGCTTGAGCAAGACAGCATGTGGGAGTGAAAGAGAGCCTGTGTGTGTGAGTCAGACAGCATGTGCAAGAGAGAGACTGTGTGTATGAATGATTGTATGAGAGAGAACATGTGAGAGTGAGAGAGAGAGAAAGCATGTGAGAATGAGAACCTGACTGTGTGTTTGAGGAAAGAAGATAGATGGAGAGAAAAGAAATAGAAAAAAAGACAATATAAAAGGAATTGGCAAAAAAATAAGAAAGGGAAGGTGGAACAAAAAAGCCTGTGACCAGCCAATTAGAAAACTAAGATCAGACAGCAAAGGTAAAAAATAATAAATTACGCCCAAGATGGCGGCACGCTGAGCGTTGGGAGAGGCTGAGTGTTTCTAGCTCCGCAGAGATTTTCCTTTTTAAACAATGCCTCCAAAAAGAAAAGGGAAAATACGAGTTTTCCCTGCTGTTTCCTTACCTTCACCCGCGGTACAGCTGGAAATTACGAAATTTCTCAACAATTCAACAAGAGAACCAAGGAATGAGGATCCCGATGAGCCAAACGAAGAGGGAGCTTCGTTTGTGCCTGCGGAGGAGTTATCATTGAGTCCCGATCTCAGGCAAGCTCCGACACAGAGGATTGGGGAGGTGTTGCAGCCCGGACCGCTAACCGGGTGCACCGTTTCGGACTGTGTGCAGACGGAACATCGACGCCCGTTGCTTCAGGAGAAGCAGGACAAATTGGAACGGGGGAGTCCAGCACTCGGATTAGCGGAGGAACAGCAGATACTGGGCTGGAACCGGGCACATTAAGGGCTGACGCTACTGGAGGTTCGCTGCCAATTTCTAGTGGGGGAACCCCCGATTTTTTGCCCCTAGTAGTCCCTGAAAAGCCTCAAGTAGTCACTCTTACAGTATTATGGGACATGATGGCTGGAATGACTACCGCTTTAAATGCTCTTAATGCTAAAATGGAGCATTCAATATTGCAGAATACGGCATTGAACTCTCAAATGCAGAATCAAATAAATTCTTTATCTGCTAAAGTGGTTGCATTAGAAGAGAAAGAATCTGGGAGATTAGATTTCAAAGTGGCTATGGTTAGAGATAGAGAAGTCCTTGCAAAAAGAATTGAAATACTGGAGAACAAAACCAGGCAATTGAACTTGCGTATGTTGAATTTTCCTAGAGTCATTGGGGAAACCCCGTTTACCACTTTGAAAACATTTTTGGTGGAAGTTTTGGAATATGCACAAGAAGAATTGCCATCGATTAATAAGTGCTACTTTCTCCTTAGACCAGTGGCAACAAGCGCTGGTCAAAATTGGCAAGAGAATCTCACCGAAATAATTGAGAACTCTACTATTGAAATATTAGAAAGAGCAACGCTCCTGGTTTCTTTCATTTCTTTTTCTGATTTACAATGTCTAATGCGAAAATATTTTAGAAAATTTCCTATATCATTTATGAATGCTAATATTAAGATCTACCTTGACTTGGCCGCAAGTTTACAAACCAGACGAAGGGGGTTTTTAGCCCTTCGTCAAGAGGTTATTGATTTAGGTTTTTCTTTTATGCTTAAATTTCCTTGTAAGTGCGTCCTAAAAAGGGGTGGAGAAATATTTATCTTTTTTTCCTCTGAACAATTAAGGATCTTTATAGATTCGAAGAAGCCAGCTACATCTACACCCATTAATACATGAAGCGAAATATTTTGTTTGTCAGCGTACCAAGTTTCTTTTTTCTGAATCTTATATTATTAATATACTCTCCTTGAATTGCGTGGGGTTCAGTATAGAAATTATTGATTTTTGGATTATGGGAAATATATGTTAAGTAATTTGCCCTAAAGGCAGTTTTTATGGTTTAAATTATGAATGTTTATCTCAGTTTTTTCAAATTTGCAAAAATGATTAATTTTTGTAATGGAAAATGATAAATAAAGAATTGAAAAAAAAATTACTTTTTACTGATAGGCACATGTAATCTTTGGTAATGTGCAAGAGTAGCACTTTCTCTATGCGGATCTCACAATGTACGAGATCAGCATGGAGGAAGTGGAAACCCACGGGGCCTGCACAGAGGAGGCAGCAGAATGGGCTTCAGTGCCAGTAGCAGCAATCAGCGCCTCCCCAATAGCCATGCAGCAGCAGTGACAGTGGCAGCAGAGGAATGAGAGAGGCTCCAAGGTTGCTGGCAAAGAAAAGAGAGGGGTCTGCCTTTAGTGTATGCATGTGTAATGAATGGGAGTCTGCCTGGGGCTGTATGTGTGTGAATGCATGGATGTCTGCCTGAGGGTGTATCTGTATGAGAATGAATGGGTGTCTTTCTGGGGTTTGTATGTGTGAGAATAGGTGCCTGCCTGTGTGTGGTGTATGTGTGTGTGAGAATTAATTGGGGCCTGCCCGGGGGTCTGTGTGTGAGAATGAATGTGTGCATGCCTGGGGGATGGTGAGGGAGTGGTGTGAAAATGAATGGGAGCCTGCCTGCCTGGGATCAGTGTGTGTGTGTGAGAATGACTGGGAGCTTGCCTGGTGTATGTGTTTGTGTGAGAATGACTGGGAGCTTGCTGGGTGTATGTGTTTGTGTGAGAATGAGTGGGAGCTTGCCTGGGTGTGTGTGTTTATGTTTGTGTGTATGTGACGGAGCCAGTGAGAGCATGAGTGTGTATGAGAAAATCCAGGGGAGTAGAGTTTTGTGTGTGGGGGTGTGTGTGGAGGGGGAGAGAGTGACTTAGAGCCTGAGGTGTGTCAGTGTCTGTGAGAGTGAGAGGTTATGGTGGGTATAAGAGCATCAATGTGTATGTATGTGACAGTGTATGTGTGAGAGAGAATGGACATGTGAGTATGTATGAGAGAGGATAACCTCCTAATCCTCGGACAATATCAGGGTGACTGGAAATCAAAGCTCCCACGTATGGACAGTAGGGCTTTTTAAAATCCTTATTAGTTTTAATTATTGGGTGTTATTTGATATATGTACTGTTTTGAAATATTTTATTGGTGTTTGGGAAATTGTAAAAAATGTATATGATTTTAATTAATAGAAATTCTATTTATCAGTAGTTTAAAATTTTCTTTTATTAGTATGATTTTACTATTATAACTGATGCTTTATGTTTCTTGATTTTATTTGTTTTATGAGGAATGGTGGTTCTGTTTTTCTATTGTTAATACACAGAGTCTGGCTTCTTGGGGTTTCATTTCAGTTTTTGTCTAATTTATGCTCCTTTATTTTGTATTCTGTATTTGGTGAGAGTCTGTCTCTGCTCTCTGTGTGTGTGACCATGATGAGAGATTCTGCTAGCATATAGTGTCTGTATAGGGATCTATAGCAATCGGGTTTGTTTTGTTTCCTCAGGAGGTGGTGTATTGGTATTCTAGGACCCAGTGTAATATTTACCCTTGCTTTTTCACAGGTAGAGTTATTGTTGTTTGAGTCCTTGTGTTATTACTATTATGTTACAATGGGATTGCAGTATAGATTTTGAGTGTCTTTTTTTGCGAGGTTTTATTTTAGTTCACAATGTGCCTGGCAGTGGAAGGTGTTTGTGCTGCTGTTATTGTGAGGTGACACCAGAATTTGAAAATATCTTTTAGTATGATGAGCTGTAAGGGAAACATCCAAGCTCCATTGTTTGGGGGAATTTCAGTGGATGCACAGAGTTACAGAACTGGAGGTGCAGGACTGGAGGGACATTCTGTCCCTTCCTATATATTCCAGACGTCACTATCATAGCCATATAGAATTAGTCGAATGAGACTATCAAATAATTTTATAGTGTGAAACTGGCCAGCTTTTTAAAATTATGCAGAAGACCCTTTGGACTTTTTTATTAACACTTTTTTTTTATAACCAATGTTAAAGGATCCATGCTATAGAGGTGGGTGTAATGAAGAAATGTCATTTTGGCTCCCCCCCAAAAAAGATTCTTCTGTGACCTTAAGCATTAGTACAAGAAGGATTAAGGGGGGGATGTTGGAGAAGCACACAAATGCATTGGCCCCCGGGCGCCGGAGAGACCCTTGGGTGCACCACTGGGTGCGAGCCATATGGGGCCGCAAGTGGTGGCAAGGAGGAGTGGAGAATTGGCGGGCCGCTAGCAGTGCCCAATCTGCTCATGACCCAGAAAACCACACAGTCGGCAGGTGTGATCGAGAATGAGGTAGGAGTCGGGGCCGAGACCGGGGGGTGGCGGCGTGACCCGGGGGGGGAGGGAGAAGGCTCGCCTAGGGTGCCAAATCCCCTTGCATCGGCCCTGGGTTAAATATTAGGATGCAAGAGATGAAGGTTTATTCCAAGGTGAGGTTTCTAGACTTCAGGAAAACTAACAAATGGGGCAGTACCTCAAGGAGTCATTAGCGGATGGGTAAAATCTAGGGGAAATAGGTCAGTGGGCAAAATTTGTTATGACCATCGGCCGTGGGTGACCGCGACTGACTCAACTCATGTAATGGTATTGCCCTGCTCTCCTCTCCAGGTGAACTCGCAGCTGTGGCTAGCCACTACTGCCGCATACCTCTGGGTTCTCGAGACTCTTCGTGGCGGCTGGGACAGACGCCGACCCACACGCCAACTCTAGGCCTTCCTAGGCGAGAGCGCGCAACCGGGCCTCCCTTTAAAGGCCCAATGGCGGGAACCTCAGGGGCGTCCTCGACTGATGACATCACAAGTTTGGGATTTATAAGCACCTCCCTTGGCCTATGCTAACTGACTTGGCAATGGAGTTCCCTTCGCCTATGGTGCCTGTTCTTGTCTCTCCAGACCTGTGGTTCCTGCCTTGGATCTCCAATTGCTGATTGGACTCTGGCTCAGGTACTCGCTCCTCGGGGGCTGCTTGCGCTTCCTTCAGGAGACCTGGTCTCCAGGCTTCCCCGCTCCTTGGGGTATGTCCTGAGCTCCTCACCAGAGGTCCTGCCTGCTCGCTTCTCCGCTCCTCGGTGTTGCCTCAAGCACTGCCTATAAGAGATCCCATGTCTACGCTTCCCCACTCCTTGGGGCAGTCTCTACATTACCACACCAGAGACTTTGACTCTACGCTTCCCCGCTCCTTGGGGCAGCCTCTACACCACTTATCTGAGACTCAATTCTACACTTCCCCGCTCCTCAGGGCAGTCTCAACGTCTTTGCACCAGTGGCTTTATTCTACGCTTCCCCGCTCCTCGGGGCAGCCTATGTCACTACATCAGAGTCTTGACTCTGCGCTTCCCTGCTCCTCAGGGCAGCCCCTATGTCATCGCACCAGTGACTCTGTAGCCACGCTATCCCACCCCCTCGTGACAGTGTCTGCACCACTCCTTCAGAAGTTCCTGTCTTGCGCTCCCCACTCCTCGGGGTCTGCCCTGCTCTCCTCTGTCATTGAGGTTCCTGCTCTGGTACACTGTATCTTCAGTCCTGCCTAAGTACTGTGACTCATCTGGACTGTGCCTCTTTGTCCCGCTCCTTGGGATACCTCACAGTACATCCCAGTGCAGGTACCTGCGATCACGTGGCAGTGACGCAGGACATTCTCACTCTACTGAACTACAGTCGTGTCCCCTGCTGCAGCTGACCTCTCCTCCCACTGGTGAGGACCTGTGGGGCTCCACCCCTCAGGTAGTATCAACCTCCACCTCGGGCAAAGGGTCCACGAAACCCACGAATCCTAACAGATTGCCAAGTCCATTGACCCGGCAGAGGCCTCAGCTATACAGGTCATCCCTGGCCTGGCACAAAGAATCAGCGAGCAACAAAAGTTCCTGGAAATACAAGCAGCAGCCATTGATAACTTGAGCACTGGTTTAGATGCTGTCGTGACTGCCACCACGACGTCTCCCAAGCTCAGCCCTTCCACCTCTATGCCAGTTCCTCGGCCTACCATGCCCTTACTGGCACCTCCATGCTTTTCTGGGAATCCTCTTATGTGCAGAGGTTTCCTGAATCAATGAAACATGCACTTCTGCCTGCAACTGGCTTACTTCCAGGATGTGATCACCAAGACTACCTACATCCTTTCCCTCCTGGATGGCAAGGCCTTGGCCTGGGCGTCACCCCTCTGGGCGCATGCTGACCCGGTTCTTCAAGACCTGCCCGGGTTTCTTGCCTTATTTCGCTCCATCTTCGATGACACTCGCAGCAGATCCGCTTCCGGATCCTTACTTCTCCACCTCCAACAGGGCACCCGGCCATTAACTCACTACGTCATAGAATTCAGGACCCTGTCGTCAGAACTTTATTGGGACTCAGATTGCTTACGATCCATTTTTCTCGAGGGACTGAGTTCCCCGATCAAAGATGAGTTGGTGGCTCGTGAATTGCCTGCATCCCTGGACTCATTGTGTTATACCCGTCTGTCACAGACAGCTGCGACCACTCTTGCTCACCTCTCTCTTTACGTCCCTGACTCTGTGGGGTAGACTGGCAGCCTCCGCCAGCTGCCGACGGCCTGCCTACCACTTCCAGGCCTCCCGGGGTGGCACAAATGCCGCCAATTGCCATCTTGTTGTCGGAGGTCCTTAGGCGCGCATATGCGCATGCACTGGCCAGTCTTAAAGCCGTTATGGCAGGAACCTCGGGGGTGTCCCCTCCGGATAACATCAGTCCTCCAGGACATTTAAGCAAGCTGGCCCAGCCTACCGACGACTTGGCAAAGAGAATCCTTCTTGCTAAATCCACCTGGCCCAGCGAATCACAGAACAGCAGAAGATCCTAGAGTCTTTGGCTGCCGCCATCCATCAACTGAATACTCGGCTAGACTCCGTTCCAATGCCTGCCAAGCCTAGCTCAGCTACGCAAGCGTCACCCTTCCAGCCTCCGGTGCCTTTGCCGACACCTTCTCATTTACAGGTGACTCCTTGTTATGTAGGGGCTTCCTGAACCAGTGCAGCATGCACTTCTGCTTACAACCTGCATATTTTCCTGATATAGTTTCCAAAACTACATATATCCTATCCCTTGTGGATGGGAAAGCAGTGGCTTGGGTGTCGCCTCTTTGGGAAAGTATGGATCCAATCCTTAACGACCTACCAGGTTACCTCGCCCTCTTTTGCACTGTGTTCGATGACCTAGGTCGAAAGGCCATTTCAGGATCTATGCTCCTACATCTGCAACAGGGTTCCAGATCACTGATGGATTACGTCATCGAGTTTAGGACTCTCTCATCCGAACTGCACTGGAACCTGGGCTGCCTGCGTGCCATATTCCTCGAGGGCCTGAATCCACGTATCAAGGACGAGCTAGCAGCACGAGAGCTCCATGAGGCCTTGGATTCCCTTATAGACCTCGCTGGTCGCATAGACTATCGTCTGCGTGAACGTTCCCAAGAGGTCAGAGGAGCCAAGAGAATGGTTTCTAGTGCTCCACGCACTTGCCTGATGTCATCTACTCTGGCCATCACTATACCAAGCACCAAGGATGAGGAACCGATGCAAATGGGGCATAGTCATCTATCCTCTAAGGAGAAACATCGTTGCCAGAAGGCAGGCCTATGCATGTATTGTGGCCAATCGGGTCATGCGGTACCCTCCTGCCCACTCCATCCAGGAAACTCCCAGACCTAGGATCTGCCGGAGGACTCCTCCTAGGCCTGACTGCACCCTCTCCTCCATTAACTCTGTCACCATTAAAGTGGAAGCCCAGGAATTCCACACGTTAGCGCTAGGTGGACTCCGGTGCTGGTGGAAACTTTATTCTCCGGCAACTTGTAGAACATCTACGGATTCCCACTATCCATATGCCGATGCCATTGTTGTTCTCTTCTATCCATGGCAAACCATTACCTGGCGAAGTCACCTTCTCTACGATCCCCATTTGACTTTGCACAGGATCCTTGCATACAGAGACTATTTCCTTCCTGATTTTGGTTCTAGGATTACCATGGCTGAAAATACACACTCCGCAATTTGATTGGAATACTCTCCAATTGTCTCATTGGGGTAATTACTGTCATAAGAAATGTTTGGAGACTGTGTCCCTCATGACCTGCCTAGCCACACTGCCTTCCATTCCGGGACTTCCGCTCCAGTACTCCTCCTTCCAGGATGTGTTCTCAAAGAAAGCCGCAGATGTCTTACCTCCGCATCGCTCTTTTGATTGCGCGATTAATTTGTTGCCCAACACTGAGCCTCCCTGAGGAAGAGTCTATCCACTTTCCCTGACCGAGATGAAAGCCATGTCTGAATATAAAGAAGAAAATTTGGCCAAAGGCTTCATTCGGCCTTCCAAGTCTCCCGCTGGAGCAGGGTTCTTTTTTGTGGGGAAAAAGGACGGCTCCCTTTGGCCATGCATAGATTACCACAGCTTAAATGAGATTATACTGAAGGATTGCTACCTCCTGCCATTAATCTCCAAACTGTTTGACAGGCTCCAGGGGGCCAAGATATTTACAAAATTGGACCTCAGAGGAGCTTACAATTTGATCAGGATACGCCAGGGCGATGAATGGAAAACTGCATTTAACACCCGCGATGGACACTTTGAATATCTGGTCATGCCATTTGGCCTTTGCAACGCTCCAGCAGTGTTCCAGAATATGATGAATGAAATCTTCAGAGACATGCTCTACAGTTTTGTCATGGTCTATTTGGACGACATTCTGGTATTTTCACAAGACCTCCAGAGCCATCAGCAGAACGTCACCAACGTTCTGCAATGCTTAAGGGAAAACCAGTTGTATGCCAAGCTGGAAAAATGCTCTTTCCACAAGGAGTCCGTCCCTTTTCTGGGCTACGTGGTCTCTAGCCAGGGGTTCCAGATGGATCCACAGAAGACTAAGATCATCCAAAAATGGCCCCAAACAATGGGTCTTAAAGCACTCCAAAGATTCCTGGGTTTTACTAACTACTACAGCTCATTCATCAATCACTATTCAACATTAACCACCCCACTCACGGCTATGGCATGAAAAAGGGCTAATCCTTCACAGTGGTCACCCAAGGCTGTGTCCGCCTTCCAGGAACTTAAGGAGGCATTCATACAGGAGCCATGCCTGCGTCATCCTGACCCCGACGACCCTTCATCGTCGAAGTAGACGCCTCTGACTTCGGTGTTGGTGCAGTACTCAGCCAGCATTCTACTAATCACACCTTGCACCTGTGCTCATTCTTCTCCCTTCGCTTCTCCCCGGCTGAACGTAATTACGGAATCGGGGTCAAAGAATTGCTGGCGATCAAATTAGCCTTTGAAGAGTAGTGCCCCTCGCTCGAGAGTGCACAACACCAAATAACAGTGTACACTGATCACAAAAACCTCGAGTATCTACACCACGCTCAACCCTTAACCACAGACAGGCCCGCTGGTCTCTTTTTTTTACTCAATTTAATTTCCTTCTCCGATATCGACCTGCTGATAGAACGTCTGAGCAGATGCCCTCTCTCGCTCATTCACCATCGATGGTGTCCCAGATGTCCCTCAGCACATCATCAACCCGACTAAAATACTCCTCACTGCCATACATATGGTGCCACCTGGGAAGACAGTGGCACCATATGTATGGCAGTGAGGAAGATCCTCTGCTGTGCGCATGATTCCTTACTCGCTAGCCATCCCGGACAAACCAGAATGCTCGCGACAATCCAGAGGTTCTACTGGTGGCCAACCATGAAGAAGGATGCTCAAGCATACGTGGAATCATGTCCCACTTGCTCCCGTCAAAAGCCACCGGCAGGCCATCCCTGGGGCCTCCTACAACCACTTCCTGCACCCAGTGAGCTATGGACACACATCTCCACAGATTTTATTGAAGAGCTACCTCCTTCCAGTGGCAATAACACCATTTGGGTTACCGTGGACCGCTTTTCAAAGATGGCTCATTTTGTGGCACTACTTCTGCCCCGGAGTTAGCTAAACTATTCATTCGCCACATCTTCCGTCTTCATGGACTCCCGAGACACATTCTCTTGGATAGGGGTGTCCAATTCACAGTTAAATTTTGGAGGTCGCTTTGTAAAAAATTTGACATCTCCCTGGACCTCACATCGGCCTATCACCCTCAGGCCAATGGACAGACAGAAAGGACTAATCGCACCCTGAAGCAGTTTCTTCGGGCATACGTAAACTCTCGGCAGAACGACTGGTCCAACTTATTGCCGTGGGCCGAGTTTGCCTTGAACTCACATCAGTCTGTGTCTACTGGGTCATCGCCCTTTCAAGTAATGTATGGATGCCAGCCTCTGCCTCCTCTTCCGATACCTTTGTCTGACCTTCTCCAGCAGCGCAAGCCTCTGCTCAAGAACTGCATCAACTCTGGGGACATACCAAACAACTTCTTCAACAAGCTGCCTTAAAATCAAAGAAGTTCTAAGATGCCCATCATCGGGCGGCTCTTCAGTTGAACCCCAGAGACAAGTGTGGCTCAGCACCCGCTTTATTCGCTTAAAGTTACCTTCAGCTCACTTTACTCCCAGATACATCGGGCCGTTTCCCGTACTCCGCCGGCTGGGGCCGGTCACTTACAGCCTTCGTCTACCCACTTCGCTCAAAATTCATAACGCCTTCCACATCGCTCTGTTAAAACTGCTCATCCTATCAGAATTCTCCAAGAAAGCTCCAGAACCCCAACCTCTAACTTCGGAGGATATCACATATCAGGTTGAGGACATCTTGGATGTAAGGAAGTGCGGGAATCATTGGGAATATCTGATCTCGTGGGAAGGATTTGGCCCCGAATAAAATAGCTGTGAGCCTGCTGTGAACATTCTTGACAAGGAGTTGATCAAAAATGTCCATACTTCATATCCCAGGAAGCCGAAACCCCCGGGGAGGTGCCCTAAGAAGGGGGGTACTGTTATGCCTGTCAGTCGCAGACGGCTGCAACCACTCTTACTCACCTCTCTCTTTACTTCCCTGACTCTGTGGTGTAGACTGGCAGCCTCCGCCAGCTGCCGATGGCCTGCCTACCACTTCCAGGCCTCCTTGGGTGGAACGGATGCCGCGGACCACCATCTTGTTGTTGGAGGTCCTTAGGCGCATGCGTGTACTGGCCAGTCTTAAAGCCATCCTGGCAGGAACCTCAGGGGCGTCCTCTCCGGATGATGTCAGTCCTCCAGGACATTTAAGCCAGCTGGCCCTGCCTACCAACGACTTGGCAAGGAGAACCCTTCTTGCTAAATCCACCTCACTTCAGAGGACCTGCGTTCCAGTTCCTGCTTCCAGGCATAGATGTCTTAGGGTACCCGCTCCTCAGGAGCCCTCTCCTCGTCTTGGCTATCTGCTCCTCGGAGGGCCTATTGCTTGGAACTTCTGCCTGCCCCATTCCCCGGGACTTCCCTAGAACCTTAGCCACGCTTCCGTGAGTACCCCACTCGACGGACGGACTACTTCCTGTGCTACCAAGGATTCCTCTGGTGTACCCCACTTCGCGGACCACTACCATCCCTACTGAGGACCGCACTGGTGTTCCCTGCTCAGCGGATCACTATCATCTCTACTGAGGACCTTCACCATGAGTACCTCACTCCAAGGGCCATACCATCTCTATTAAAGGATCTTATCAGCGTGCCCTGCCCTGCGGACCTCTATCATCACTTTGTCTTCACCCAGGCTGAAAGTAGCTTGGAGCAAAACTGAGGATGAGCCAATACAAATGGGCCGGAGCAGACTTTCTCCCAAGGAACGCTGCCACCGCCAGCAATCTGGTCTCTGCTTATACTGCGGCAAATCTGGACATGCCATAGCCACATGCCCTGTCTGTCCGGGAAACTCCCAGGCCTAGGTTCAGCAGGAGGACTTCTACTAGGCCTGAGTTCACCTTCTACTCCATTGACATTGCCCGATGGGGAGGACCACAACGAATTCGGTGGAGATGTGTGTCCAAGGCCCCACCGGGATGGGCAATGGTTGCAACAGGCCCCTGGGCTTCCCGATGAGCAGCTTTTACACGGCGCAAGTCGGGCACGAGCTCACAAACGCTTGGACGTCCTGTCTCACCGTCGGCCACCAGTAGAATCTGTTCAACAAGTCTAAGGTCCCTTTACAGCCAGCATGGCCCCCCGTGAGGGAGTCATGGGCCTAGGTGAGAACTGCTCTCCGGGAGCGACGTTGAACGACGGTCTTCCCTTGGGAGAACACTAAGGGGTAGATTTTCAGAGCCCTGCTCGCCTAAATCCGCCCAAAACCGGGCGGATTTAGGCGAGCAGGGCCCTGCGCGCCGGGAAGCCTATTTTACATAGGCCTCCCGGCGCGCGCAGAGCCCCGGGACTCGCGTACGTCCCGGGGTTTTCGGAGGGGGGCGTGTCGGGGGGGCGGGCCCGGTCGACGCGGCGTTTCGGGGGCGTGTCGGCCGCGTTTTGGGGGGCGGGTACGGGGCGTGGCTACGGCCCGGGGGCGTGGCCGCGCCCTCCGTACCCGCCCCCAGGTCGCGGCCCGGCGCGCAGCAGGCCCGCTGGCGCGCGGGGATTTACGTCTCCCTCCGGGAGGCGTAAATCCCCCGACAACGGTAAGGGGGGGGGTGTAGACAGGGCCGGGTGGGTGGGTTAGGTAGGGGAAGGGAGGGTAAGGTGAGGGGAGGGCAAAGGAAAGTTCCCTCCGAGGCCGCTCCGATTTCGGAGCGGCCTTGGAGGGAACGGGGGGAGGCAGCGCGGCTCGGCGCGCGCAGGCTATACAAAATCGATAGCCTTGCGCGCGCCGATCCCGGATTTTAGTGGATACGCGCGGCTCCGCGCGTATCTACTAAAATCCAGCGTACTTTTGCTTGAGTCTGATGCGCAAGCAAAAGTAGGCTGTTCGCGCGCCTCTTAAAATCTACCCCTAAGGTTGTTGCCAAACTAACTTTCACAGGATCCAAAATAAACTGAGGCATATCAGGGGTCTCCTCGACCTCAGAAGAGCGCGAAAGCGCATCGGCTCGAACATTCTTAGAGCCGGGTCGATAGCGTAAGGTAAAGTCGAACCGGTCAAAAAACAGCGACCACCGGGCTTGGCTTTGGTTCAAGCATTGAGTTGCTTCAAGAATGCTAGGTTTTTATGATCGGTGTAGATCGTAACCGGATGGTTAGCTCCTTCCAACCACTGTCTCCATTCCTCCAGGGCAAGTTTCACGGCTAGCAACTCTTTATCTCCAACACAGTAGTTGCTCTCTGCCGGAGAGAATTTCTTCGAGAAGTATGAACAGGGTAGCAATTGTCCAGAATCTGAGTACTGGCTCAGCACGGCCCCCACGGCCACATTGGAGGCATCAACTTCCACCAGAAAGGGCTGGCTGGGATCCGGATGACGAAGGCAGGTGTCTAACAAGAAGGCTTCTTTAAGGGCCTCAAAAGCTTGGCAGGCGGGAACAGGCCAATCCACTGCGTTGGCCCCCTTTCGGGTGAGGGCGGTCAACGGGGCCACGATGCGGGAGTAGTTAGGAATAAAGTGACGGTAGAAATTGGAAAAACCGAGAAAGCATTGCAACGCTTTAAGGCCCTTAGGTCGGGGCCAATTCTTAATGGCCGCCACTTTCTCAGGATCCATTTGAAAGCCTGTTGCAGAGAACGGCAGGGACGTCTTCTCAAAGCTGCATTTTTCATATTTCGCGTACAGCCCATGCTCCCTAAGTATTTAGAGCACTTGACGGACATGCTGATGGTGTGAAGACAGGTCCTGGGAGTAGATTAACATATCATCGAGGTAAACGATTACGCAGATGTTCAGAAGGTCCCGCAACACCTCATTCATAAGGTGCTGGAACACCGCAAGTCCAACTTTGTGAAAATCTTCGCTCCCTGAAGCCGATCGAGGAGCTCCGGGATTAGCGGGAGCAGGTAACGGTCTCGCTTAGTAATGGAATTTAGGCCTTGATAGTCTATGCACGGTCTCAGCGAGCCGTCCTTCTTGCTGACAAAGAAGAAACCTGCCCCTGCAGGCGACTTGGACAGGCGAATGAAGCCCTTGGCTTCATTCGCCCGGGTCTCAGGTAATGATAAGGGATAAACCCTTCCTCGGGGAGGCATAGTACCAGGTAACAAGTCTATAGTGCAGTCATACGGACGATGCTGCGGAAGGATCTCCACCTTGGTCTTGGAAAATACGTCTGTACAGTCCTCATACGGTGCAGGAGGACCTAAGGCAGAGTGCATCAACGGAAGTGCGGGAATCCTGGGCACTCTCATGCAATTAGCTAAGCAGAAAGGACTCCACTTGACAATCTGTAACGTATTCCACTGAATCGTGGGCGAGTACTTCTGTAACCACGGCAACCCTAGCACCAGAGGGTGACAGCCTTATCCAACACTAAGAAGGCTATCTCCTCCGAATGGATCGCCCCAGTGCGGACTGAATTGGGTTCCGTGGACTTCAGGACAGGTCCTGGAAGGAGCGTCCCCTGGATAGAGGTAATTCGTAACGGGACCTCCCGTCTATGCGTAGGGTTTCGCAACTGGGAGACTAGGTCCTGCAGGATGAAATTACCTCCGGCTCCCGAATCCAGGAACGCCATTGTCTCAAAAGAACCTCCAGGATATTCCAGGGTAACAGGGACAGTACATTGAGGAGCTGTAGCGCAGCCTAGGAGGAGCTCCTCCCGACCTCCTAGGCTTTGGCGTTTTCCACACGCTCCTGGCAGCGTGCCAAGAAGTGGCCCTTCTGACCACAATATAAACACAACTTCAACGAGCGGCGACGTTGCCTTTCTTCAGCAGAAAGCGGGGCCCGTCCCAGCTGCATAGGTTCGCAGGTGGGAACATCTGGACGAGAGCTCTTGGGAGAAGATACAGGTCTCGCTGGCCCACTGGCAGGACTATGGCGAGAGGAGCGTTGCTCCTTGGCCCGTTGTTATAGGCGGCAGTCAATGCGAGCAGCCATCTCTATCAAGGCATTGAGGTCCTCTGGCAGCTCTCGAGCAGCAATTTCATCTTTTATGCGTCCGGAAAGACCCTCCAAGAAGATGGCCTTAAGACTACCATCCTGCCAACCTACTTCTTGGGCTAAAGTCCGGAACTCCATAGCATAATCTGCCAAAGAGTGAGCCCCCTGTCGGAGTTGCAGCAGATCAGACGTAGCCGTGGCTACTCGGGCGGGCTCCTCAAAGGCCTGACGAAAGTTCGAGATGAACTGTTGTAAGTTCGTTAACGAAGGATCATTGTTTTCCAAAAAGGGAGAAGCCCATATTAAGGCTTTCCCATCAAGCAGGGACAGGATATACGCCACTTTCACCACATCCGAGGGGAACTGCCGAGGCAACAGAGAAAACCGTACAAAACATTGGTTTAGAAAGCCGCGGCAGGTCCTTAAATCTCCAGCATAGCGGGAGGGTGCTGGTAGCTGAGTCACAGAAGAGCTGTGTCCCTTGGGAACCCTGCCAGCAGGAGGCAGGGACTCCAAGCGCGAGGATAGCTGTTCCACTGTGGCTGCCAGTGTATCGATGCAGCTGTGGTGCTGTAGCATTTGCCGAGCCAACCCGGGCAGATCCAAGGGAGCGGGCACATCTGCCGAGTCCATGGCCTTGCAATCTGCTATGGGAGTCTCAGTTTAGTGGACCCTTGGGCCGACCTGCAGGAGACTGGGATGTTCAGGCTGGACGTAGAGGTGCTCTTCACCCTGGAAGCTGGTTCTCCCCCAGGAGGAGCCCGTAGGAGCCCAACCGCTGGAACTTAGGTGGCTTCACCCTTGGAAGCCGAAGCCCCCCCGGGAGGAGCCCGTAGGGGCCCGGCTGCTGGGACTTAGGCGGTAGTGGATCAGGACTGGGAACTGGAACCAGACTAAAACAGTAGATCAATACTGTAACAGGGCTCGGGTTCTGGAACCAGGCAGGAACTGTAGCAAGGTTCGGGTACTGGAACCAGGCAGGAACTGTAGCAGGCAAGTAGGAACCAAGCAGGTACTGTAGCAGGCAAGCAGTTACGGAGCGATAGCGAGGCAGGTCGCTCCGGGGCACAGCGCAACCGGGATCTGGTAGGTAAGCCCGTTGCAAGGCAAAGACTGGGGGGCTGCGGCCAGCTTATCAAGGCCGCAGCGTCTGACGTCAGGAATTGGGCAAAGACACCACTGGCAGGAAATGGCCTAGAAAAGCGCCCACGTGGTGCGCGTGCGCGCCTAGAGGCAGGGCGTCCACGGAAGGCTTCCCGGTGACGCGGCCCTCGCAGGGACGCCGCCGAACAGGCCAGGAACTAGGCCAACGAAAGCGGGAACAGGTCCAGTAACACGGAGGTAAGGGTCTGGTTGCGGCGCTCGCAGCCAGAACTGTAACATCAGGTGTAGCTTAAGGATCACCTTCCCATAACAAAATGAGATGTATTGGTTCTGGTCTGTCTTTATTTCAAACATTATGGTGTCAGTGTGCTGCTTGTTCACAGGGACATAATGCAGCTTATCATAAATGAAGGTGATAAACTTGTCCATAACCCCTTTTGCAGGAACACAGCAAAGTAGCTGCACAAAATGGTCTTCCACCAGCTGGGGCTCTACAATATTTGTGTACAAGTATAGAGTATTAAAATATCCTACTTTATTATTTGAACGGTGTTGAACACTGAGCAGATGATTTCAATGTGTTGTTCACAATGACTTTGAAAACGTTTCCTGGGTGGTGACTCAATATGGAATCCAGTATTGTATATTATAGTTAGGATTATTTTTCCTAATGTCCATCACTTTGTATTTGTCAGCATTAAATTCCATCTGCAGTTTAAATACCCAGTCCCCAGTCTTGAAAGGTCCTCCAACATCTCCTTATAATCTGCTTGTGTATTAACAACTTTGAATAATTTTGTGTCATATGCAAATTTGATGACCTCACTCGCTCCCTTTTCCAAATTATTTTTAATATGTTAAACAGCACCAGTTCCAATATAGATTAGAGATGTGAATCGGAACCGGAATCTGATCGGTTCCAGTTCCGATTCAAAATCTTAAAATTTTTATCGTCCGGCTCGATTTTTTTTTTGTTATCGGCTGCATCCGATCCGATAACAAAAAAACCCTCCCCCACCCTCCCGAACCCCCAAAAACCGTTTTAAAATTGCCTGGTGGTCCAGTGGGGGCACGGGGAGCGATCTCCCACTCTCGGGCCATCGGCTGCATTAATAAAAATGGCGCCGATGGCCCAGTGCCCTTACCATGTGACAGGGAATCTTTAAAGATGGCGCCGGCCATCCAGTGCTCCTACCATGTGACAGGGGCCGGCCAATGGCCCGGATACCCTGTCACATGGTAAGGGCAAAGGGCCATCGGCGCCATTTTTATTAGTGGCAGCCGATGGCCCGAGAGTGGGATATCGCACCCCGCGCCCCCACTGGACCACCAGGTAATTTTAAAAGGTTTTTGGGAGGGGGGTCGGGAGGGTGGGGGAGGCTAAGGGGGTCAATTTAAAGGGTCGGGTGGGTTTTTTTTTTTATCGGGCCATCGACGCCATTTTTTTAGTGGCAGCCGAAATGGCGCCGATAGCCCGAGAGCGGGAGATCGCGCCAGGATCCCCCACCTGGACCACCTGGTAATTTAAAACATTTTTGGGGGGTTCGGGAGGGAGGGGGATTCATTTTAAAGGGTCGGGGTGGGTTTAGGGGTTGTTTTGGTGTGCCAGTTTTCCCGCCCTCCCCCCTTCCCAGATTTACGATTTTTCACGATAAATTGGGGGAATTTCTCTTGTATCGCAACTCTAATGATTTTTGACGATTTTAAAAATATCTGACTATTTTTTTAAATTGTCAAAAAACAATTCACATCCCTAATATAGATCTCCACTATTTTCCTTTCTCCATTGGGAAAACTGACAATTTAGTCTTACTCTCTGTTTCCTATTTTTTAACCAGTTACCAGTCCACAATAGGACATTGCCTTCTACTTCATGATTTTAATTTCATGAGGCTACTGTCATGACAGTATTTGCTAGATGCATTCTTAAAATCCAAATACACTGTATCAACTAGCTCACCTCTAGCTACATGTTTATTAATACCTACAAAAATGTCTGACAGTAAGGGATGAACTTCCTAGAATATGTATTTTCCTTAGATCAGAATATTTCAGATGTCTTAGGGTAATCAAACAGAAAATTATCTTGGTTTGCCTACTTTTCCAGTACTTATTATTTTTATTTACTGACATTTGATCTGAGATATCAATTTGGTTTACATTCAGGTACTATAGGTATTGCTCTATCCCCAGAGGGTTTATAATCTAAGTTTTGCACCTGAGGCAATGGAGGGTAAAGTAACTTGCCCAAGGTCACAACGAGTGATAGCAGGACTTGAACCCTGGTCTCCCACAGTTTGTAGCCCACTGCTCTAACCACTAGGCTACTCCTCCTCCATGATAGGGAAAGTATTAAAAATATTAATGCTTTTGAAGTGCAAAAGAGCAGTCAATCTGTTTTTGAAAATATATTTTACTTTTAGGCACGATTTGAACTGAAATGGCAGAACAAACATTACTGAAGCATTGATTCTCTAGGAGCTAAAAAAGAAAGTGAATTAGCATGGCAGTACTGCAGAATGAAATGAGAAAAATATAATATGCACAAATATGTTTTCTAGTTATTACATTTGCTTGACTAGTGAAAAAAAAAGATAAACATTTTTTTATCTTTGAAAATGCTGCAGATGAGTTGAGTTAATGAAAGTGTTGCATCATATTGCTGTGGGATTTAATTTGTTGTAACCATATGTTTGTCAGAGCACCTGTATCCTTGAAATTGGCTAATACTGATTTGTTTTATTTCATTTTGAAATTCTTCTGTCTTTTATTCATAATGAAGCCACCTTGATTCAGTTATAGAACTTATTAGATTAGAGATATTAAATGTTTCTCTCATTTTATTTCTATAGAAAATATACTTAGGGGCCAATGTACTAAAGAGCATTAAATCAGCAATTAATGAGGTGATTAATGCATGCATTAACAGTAATGATAATGATATGCAAATAAGAGACACATTAATGCTGATATTAACAATACACTACCCTTCTCTGAATTGTAGTTATATTTTTTACATTTAAAAGTTCTGTGTTTAGTTTTGCATGTTTTAATGTGTTATTTTTTGCTGTACTAAGTAATGAGCTATTTATCATATATTTGCATCTCATTATCTCAGCATACATTTTACAGTAACATTAATGTAAGTGTTAATGCACATTAAGCATTGTCCAACTAGTCAAAGTGGTCACTCTCTTGACCTGATATACCACTCTGCCACTGTCAATATAGACCCCCAATACCTCAGGGTGGCCCATGGAAAAGTAGCCTACCTGCGTGGCACTGGTATTGGAGACGAGCTACTTTTCCATGGGCCACCCTGTATAAGAGCTGATCCTTCTGTCTCCTAATCTGACCAGTTCCTGGTGAAGACCACACAATTAACCACCATAAAACCTCAGCATCCAGAAACTCCTCTTGGTTCCACAAGCGGCTACGTATCCTCAAGCAACAGACCTGCCAACTTGAATGGAAATGGCAAAAACAAAACAACATTTATAACCTGCAATCTTGCAAGGAGCATGAAAAGAAATACAAAGCACCTATTCAGCTGACAAAAAAAAAAAAAAAAGACTACGTCACCAGACAACTGGTTCTAGCAAAATACCACACAGGGAATCTATTCAACCCAGAATCCTTGCCCTCCTCTATTACCACTGAATTTCAGAATTCTTTGACTCTAAAATTCTAGCAATCCATGCATCTTTCAATGCCACTCCCTTCCCTCCATTGACCAGTTGGCTATAAGTACATCGCACATTCCCCCTCCTACATCAACCAGGTCAAACCATCCTGCCCTAACTGCATCCAATTCTCCAGATTCAGGAATGTCTCAATGACTGGAGTGGAGAAGATTCTCCAGATAATTAGTCCTTGCCCCATTCCCCTTCCCCCTAAATTAATCTGCAGCCCTGGTTAACCCCCATCATTAATGCTATTCTAACCTAAAAGTCATTTGTTTTCCTCCTTCAAAAAAGCATTTATCAAGTCAATACTGAAGAAACATGGTTCTGATCTCAGAGTAACCACTCACTATTGACCAAGCTCTCACCTCCCTTTCCTGAGGGAAGTCCACACTCTATAAACCCATCAATCTGGCTTCCAAAAGGGGCACAGAACAGAATATGTCTTTCTAGCCATAACCAATAATATCCACCTACATGACAAATTCCATACTGTATTGTCCTATTAGATCTATCTGCTGTATGTGAAACTATCAACCACTTCTGCTACAAAATCTGACAGCCATCAATATCGAGGGCTTATCCCTCCAAAGGTTTAAATCATTCTTGATTGATTGCTATCAGTCTATCTCCTGGGCCAATAAATCCTCCATTTCAAAGTCTCTTACATATGAAATACCCCAGGGCTGTGTGCTCTCCTCTTAAGAAATGGCATACTGGGTTAGACCAACAGGTTCATCAAGCCTGACAATGGCTAATGTATGTCACAAGTACCGAGTAGTATCCCAAGGAAAAGTCCAATACATCTTGCTCATAACCAGGGATAAACAGTTGTTTCTTCTGTCTCTACATGGCTAACAGTTGTTTATGAATTTTTCCACTAGGAACTTGTCTAAACACTTTTTAAACCCAGCTATGCTAAATGCTTTCACCATCTCCTCTGACCCCAATTTGTGTGCTGAGTGAAAAAATACTTTCTCCAGTTTGTGGCATATACTTATAGATTGGATTATTCTTCCCTATATGCATCACTTTGCATTTGTCCATATTAAATTTCATTTGTCATTTAGACGCCCATTTCCTCAGTCTTGCAAGGCCTTCTTGCAATTCCTCACAATTGACTTGTGATTTAATTACTTTGAATAATTTTGTATCATCTGCAGATTTGATCATCTCACTCATCTTCCCCTTTTCCAGATCATTTATAAATATATTAAAAAGCAGCAGTCCCAGTACAGAACCCTGTGTTGCATTTCCTGGCCAAGGCAGGCCCGCGGCTGGCTCCACTCATCCCCAACGCCTGGGTTCCGGACCTGTCCCTTCCTCTTTGGCAGCAGTAGGCAGTCGCCTACGTGCTCGTGCTCCTGCTACACTGCCAGGCTCCTCCGGCAGCTCCATGGCCTCCTCCGGTCCCAGTCAGGTTTCCCCACATGCGTCGAGGGGAGACGCCACCATCTCCTAGTTCCAGCCTGCCTGCCTTAGGCATGCGGCGGGAAACCTTCTCACAGCTCCGGATGATGACGTCTCTTGGCCTTACTATTTAAGGCAGGCTCTGCCATTCAGTCTTTGCCTTGGCAACAGGTCTCCACGCTTCCTGTCATGTGCTTAGTTGCTGCTCATTTATGTTCTTGTTCCAGTATCCGATCCTGTTCCAGTCTTCGTGTTCCTGTTCCAGTCTTTGTGTTCCAGTTCCAGCTTCCTGTTTCCTAACTACCCTTTGGACCCTTTGACCCTTGCTTGTTCCTGACCACACTCTGGACGGATTCCTTGGCTTTGACACTCACTTGTTCCTGATCATGCTCTGGATGGATTTCTTGGCTTTGACCCGTGCCTGGACCTGACCTTGTCTCCAGCTGCCTGCCCTGACTTCAGCTTGAATCTGACCTTATCTCCAGCCGCCTACCATGACTTCAGCTTGAACCTGACCTTATCTCCAGCCGCCTACCATGACTTCAGCTTGAACCTGACCTTATCTCCAGCTGCCTGCTTTGGACTTGGCCTTTCTTAGGCACTTGCCTACTCGCAAGCCTGGACTTAACTTGTTCCTAACTGCTCACCTGCTTCCGTCTCTCTGGGCATCTGGAACCTGGCCTTGTCTTCAACCTTGCTTCTTCGGACCCTGCATCTCCGTTGCTTCCTGGAGACCTTCCTTGGACAGTCTTTCCAGGATCAACCATGCGGAGGCCCACTTAAGACCAGACGGCCCCGGTACTCAAGGGCTCAACATGTGGGGAACGAGGGCTGGTATTAGCGAAGCTCCTTTCGGCCTCTGCTTCCTGTTCGGCCCCGCCTCCTGACAGTGGGGACCCATGGGGGTTTCCCCATGGGTAGCGCAAACTCCACCTCGAGCCAAGGGTCCACCTCTGCAACAGATTGCCAAGGGCATGGACTCGGCGGAGCCTTCTGCCCTCCAGGCCATTCTGGGCCTTGCCTTGAAGATCCAGGAATAGCAGCGGTTCTTGGAGGCGTTGACTACCTCCATTGAATGCCTCAACGCCCATCTGGATTCTCATGCTGGTTCCATGGCTTCCACAACCACACCACTCAGTTCTCAGGCACTGGCTACCTCAGCGAGAGCTCTGCTCGCCCTGCCACTCCTCCCCACTTCAATGGGGATCCGAAGCTCTGCAGAGGCTTCATCAATCAATGCTACATGCAGTTTGCTCTGCAACCCTCCATCTTCCAAGATGACCTCACGAAGGTAACCTTCATCCTGTCATGCCTAGAGGGCAAGGCTTTAACATGGGCATCTCCTTTATGGGAGCGTGCAGACTTTCTTCTCCAGGAACCATCATGCTTTGTGACTACCTTTCATCGGACCTTTGATGATCCAGGGAGGCAGGCTATGGCTAGTTTGAATCTTCTGCATCTGCGGCAAGGTTACCGAGCACTCAATGAATATACTATAGAATTCCTGACCCTCGCTATGGAGTTAGGCTGGCAGGAGGATTGTCTCCGAGCCATTTACCTAGATGGTCTGTAGCCCCAACTCAACGATGAGCTTGCAGCCTGCGAAATATCCTCCTCTCTCTCGAGGATCTCATTGACCTTGTGGATCGCATAGACCATTGCCTCCAGGACTGCCATCGGGAAGCTCAGGTACCCTGGCACCCCACTGCTGAACGTTCTCATTCTCCACCTGCGGTGAACCCCACAACCAGCGGAGCTTTGCCGTCTACTAAGCTTGAGGAACCCATGCAGCTGGGATGTGGATGCCTCACCCCGAGGAGTGCCTTAGGTGGAGGCATTCAGGTCTGAGCTTGTATTGCGGAGCTGCAGCACACCGCCTGTCTTCATGGCCTGTCTGTCCAAGAAACTTCCTGGCCTGAATTCAGTAGGGGTCCTGAACTTGGGTGCTACCTCTCCGGCCCTCCAGCTAACGCTACTGGCTACCTTGCCCTGGAACTCTTATTCCTTCCCCACCTTGGCTTTGGTCAATTCAGGAGCTGGTGGGAACTTTCTCATGAAGGATTTGGTCCAACTCCTGGGCATTCCTACCCACCCCATTGAGAAACCATTACTCATCGCCTCCATCCACGGCGACCCTCTACCGGTAAAGATCTCTCAAATCACCGTTTCTGTCTACCTCTGGAACTCTGCATGAGGAGGAGGTACAATTCTTCATCCTGGATAAGTCCATCCATCCAGTAGTGTTAGAGTTACCATGGTTTTAGTGCCACTTACTTCACTTTGATTGGGAAACCCTACAACTTGCCGAATGGAGTTCTGCTTGTCATCGCACTTGCCACTAGTGGTACCTGTCTCAGGCCTCCCAGCGCCATATGCTAACTTTGAGGATGTGTTCTCGAAGCAGAAGGCTGACATCCTTCTGCCACACCGTGAGTTTGACTGCCCCATTGACCAATTGCCGGGAACCACACTCCCTAGGGGCAGAACTTACCCTTTGTCTATATTGGAGACCCGAGCTATGTCAGACTATATCCATGAAAACTTAGCTAAAGGTTTTATCCATCCCTCCATGTCACCTGCTGGTGCAGGCTTCTTCTTTGTCACCAAGAAGGATGGGTCACTACGATCATGCATATACTATCGTGGTTTGAATGCCATCACTTGCAAGGATAAGTACTCTCTGCCTTGGATTAATGAGTTATTCGATCGCCTTCAAGAAGCGACTATCTTCACCAAGCTGGACTTACGAGGAGCCTTCAACCTAGTTCGTATCCATCCTGAAGACGTCTGGAAGACAGCCTTTAATACTAGGGATGGACATTATGAATACCTTGTGATGCCATTTGGCCTTTGCAAAACCCCTGCGGTTTTCCAACGCATGATCAACAAAATCTTTCACAACTTGCTTTACGTGAAGGTCATCACCTACCTAGATGACATCCTTAATTTTTCTAAGGATCTTGCTGCCCATTGTTTGGATGTCTGTATGGTGCTGCAGCGCCTGCAGGAGAATCACCTATTTGCCAAGCTAGATAAGTGCTTGTTTGAGAGGCAGAGCTTACCCTTCCTGGGATATATCATTTCCCGATATGACTTCTCCATGGACCCCAGTAAGCTACGAAGCATCCAAGACTGGCCCCAACCTATGGGCCTCCTAGCACTCCAGCGGTTCCTTGGTTTTACCAACTACTAAGCCACTTCATAGCCAATTACTCTCTGGTTGCCGCACCTCTCACAGCCCTTACATGTAAGGGTAGTGATACGAATAACTGGACCCCAGAGGTGATTGCGGCCTTTCAAGCACTGAAAGATGCCTTTTTGTTAGGACCCTGCTTGTGTCACCTGGACCCAAACTGCCCCTTCATTGTTAAAGTTGACACTTCTGCCATCGGAGCTGGGGCGATATTGAGACAGCATTCCCCAAAAGGGGTTCTGCACGCTTGTTCCTTCTATTCCCATAAGTTCTGCCCCGCGGAGCAAAATTATAACATCGGGGATCGGGAACTGTTTGCAATTAAACTTGCTCTTGAGGAATGGCGCCCCTGGCTGGAGGGCGCCATTCCTCGAGGGGTGCCATCCTTGGCATGCCCAGAGTTTAAATGCTTGCCAGGGCCACTGGGCATTGACTTTGATCTCCGATACCATCTAGCCAAGAAGAATCTGCAGGCTGACGCCCTGACTCGTTCGTTTGAATCCAAGGACTCCCAAGAAGAGCCTTGGCATCACGTTGATCCTGCCTGCATTTCCTTGTCCGCCACATTGACCATCCCTGCAGGGAAAACAGTGGTGCCCCACAGGCTTCATGAAAAAGTGATACAATGGGCACACAATTCTAGAGTAGCTGGCCATCCTGAATGCACTCGGACTATGTTTCTCCTACAGCGCTACTATTGGTGGCCTACCATGTCCTCTGACACACATGCTTACGTAAACTCCTGTCCTACGTGTGCCCAACAGAAACCTCCTGTGGGCCAACCTTGGGGCCTGCTGCAGCCTCTGCCTGCCCTTGAAGAATCCTGGATTCACTTGTCTACCGATTTTGTGACGGACCTGCCAATGTCGATGGGGAACACTGTCATCTGGGTGATCATGGACAGGTTCTCCAAGATGGCTCATTTTGTGCTGCTTCCCACCTTGCCTTCAGCGCCCGATCTTGCCTGTCTGTTCTTCCTCCACGTTTTCCATCTCCATGAATTGCCTGAAGACATCACCTCCGACAGAGGGTCTCAGTTTGTCGCCCGCTACTGGTGCTCACTATGCAAAAAAGTTGGAATCTCCATCAGCCTGATCACTGCCTACCATCCCCAGGCCAACGGCCAAGCCGAGTGGATGAACCGCTCCCTCAAGTGTTTTCTCTGTGCTTACTCCAACGACCAGCAAGACTATTGGGCCCAACTGCTGCTGTGGGCCAAATGTTTTCATAATTCTCACATCACTGCAGCCACAGGAGTCTCTCCTTTTTCTCTGGTGTATGTGAGTGTTGTGTTTTGGACACTGAAGTGTGGGCCCTTGGTCGCTGCAAGAGATGGCACCTCCCACAGGGCAGAGCCCTGCGAGGACTTGCAGTGATAGGCTAGCTCTAAGCGGAGATGGACACAGAGAAAGTGAGTCTTTATTGTACTGCAATGAAGATGGTAATGTTCTGTCCGAGGTCTGGAGAGTGGAAAGGCAGCACACAGTCTCACCAGGTCCCGAAAGGGAGATGGGTCCAGTAGTGGTCCGCGAAGCAGGGTAGGTCGAGAATCTATGGAGATAGAGATGAGACAGTGCAGAGACAGAACTGGAGCAATAGTACTCATTCTGATGCTGGTAGCTGTAGTAAGAGAGGACCCCTGAGGAGCGGAGGTCCAGGACAAAATAAGGCCCCCGAGGAGCAGGTACCTTAGGCGTCATTGTAGGAAATAGATAACCCCAGAGTGTGTAGAGGAGCGAATCAAGGCCCTCGAGAAGCGGATACCTAAGTCGTCCTGGAGCGAGAGTACACAGAGTGGGAGTGTCTGGTAGCAAAGAGAGATAGCATGGAAGATTTCTTGCTAACTCAACGAAGAGTTGCAGAGAGGGACTTTAAATAGTCTCACAGAAATGATGTCATCAGGAGGGTTGGATCAGGGTTCCCGCCCTGAGCCCTTTAAATTCCTCCCCGATGTCACGCACGGGTGCTAGTACAGGTCAGGGGCGGAGCCTCAGAGCGATGGCGGCATTCCTGCTGTGGATCGAGGCCTCCCGTGCTTGGGCAGGCCAATAAAGGACAGTTGTATGCTGTGGGCAGGTTCCACAGCCCGCAGAGGAATGGGAACTCGGCCGGAAAGCAGGTGGGCGTGGTCGGTCGTGGCACTCGTGGCTGACTGGCGTAACAAGCAGACAACCACGACCTCACTTGCCAATCCCCCTTTCGGTGCCTTCTCCAGCAACCTAGGCAACTGCGGACGCCCTTCAGGCCTTATGGACGTGCACTAACCAACGATTGTGCCAAGTGGCTGCACGTGCCAAGAAATCCTTGGATGCTTTTCGACCTGCTCCTGAATTCCAACCTGGTGACAAAGTATGCCTGAGTACCTGCCATATTTGTTTGAAGCTTCCCTCACAGCGGTTCGCTCCCAGGTATATCGGGCCTTTCCCGGTTGCTTGACGCAGTGGCCCAGTGACCTATCAGCTCCATCTGCCACCTATGCTGGGAGTACACAATTCTTTTCATGTCTCACTACTCAAGCCTCTAGTGCTCTCTTGGCCATCCCATAAGGCTCCAGTACCCTCTCAAGTCATCTCGGAGACTGATACGATCTACCAAGTACAAGAAGTCTTGGATGTCCTGAGGAGAGGCCGCCGTTGGGAGTACCTCCCCTCTTGGAAGGGGTACAGTCCCGAAGAAAATTCCTTGGAACCAAGCTGTAACATCTTGGATAAAGGGCTCCTTCGACAGTTCCACCAAGCCAATCTGGGCAAACCCAGACCTCCAAGAGGGGGGCTGGCTCAACTCACCCCCGATGCCTGGGTTTCTGACCTGGTCCTTCCTCCTTGGCAGTGGTAGGCAGTCACATACTCGCTCTTGCTCCTGCTATGCTCCCAGGCTCCATTGGCACCTCCGCAATCTCCTCTGGTCCCAGTTGGGTTTCCCTACGTGGTTGAGGGGAGACACAGCCATCTCCTAGTTCCAGCCAGCCCGACTTAGATGCACATGTACACATCTTCACTGACTTTAAAGGGGCCGCGGCGGGAAACCTTCCCACGGCCTCGGATAATGATGTTTCTCGGCCTTACTATTTAAGGCAGACTCTGCCATTCAGTCTTTGCCTTGGCAACAGGTCTCCACGCTTCCTGTCACGTGCTTAGTTGCTGCTCATTCATGCTCTTGTTCCAGTATCCGTTCCTGTTCCAGTCTTCTTGATCCTGTTCCAGTCTTCGTGTTCCTATTCCAGTCCTTGTGTTCCAGTTCCAGCTTTCTGTTTCCTGACTACCCTTTGGACAGATTCCTTGGCTTTGACCCTTGCTTGCTCCTGACCACGCTCTGGATGGATTCCTTGGCTTTGACCCTTGCTTGTTCCTGACCACGCTCTGGATGGATTTCTTGGCTTTGACCCTTGCTTGGACCTGACCTTGTCTCCAGCCACCAGCCCTGACTTCAGCTTGAACCTGACCTTGTCTCCAGCTGCCTGCCCTGACTTCAGCTTGAACCTGACCTTGTCTCCAGCTGCCTGTCCTGACATCAGCTTGAACCTGACCTTGTCTCCACCCGCCTGCCCTGACTTCAGCTTGAACCTGACCTTGCCTCCAGCCACCTGCCCTGACTTCAGCTTGAACCTGACCTTGCCTCCAGCCACCTGCCCTGACTTCAGCTTGAACCTGACCTTATCTCCAGCTGCCTGCTTTGGACTTTCTTAGGCACCTGCCTACTCGCAAGCCCGGACTTAACTTGTCCCTAACTGCTCGCCTGCTTCTGTCTGTCTGGGCTTCTGGAATCTGGCCTTGTCTTCAACCATGCTCCTTTGGACCCTGCATCTCCACTGCTTCCTGGGGCCCTACCTTGGACACTCTCTCTGGGATCAACCATGCGGAGGCCCGCCTAAGACCAGTCGTGCCCGGTACCCAAGGGCTCAACCTGCGGGGAACGAGGGCTGGTATTGGCAAAGCTCCTGTCGGCCTCTGCTTCCCATTCGGCTTCGCCTCCTGATGGTGGGGACCCATAGGGGTTTCCCCACAGGTAGTGCCAACTCCACCTCGGGCCAAAGGTCCACCTACGCAACACCCTGACGCTCTCCACTATTTATCTTTCTCCATTGAAAAAATGATGGTTGAAGACAAGGCCAGATTCCACATTCTTCCTATGTGGAATCTGGCCTTGTCTTCAACCATGCTCCTTTGGACTCTGCATCTCCACTACTTCCTGGGGCCCTGCCTTGGACACTCTCTCTGGGATCAACCACACAGAGGCCCACCTAAGACCAGTCATGCCCGGTACCCAAGGGCTCAACCTGCAGGGAACGAGGGCTGGTATTGGCGAAGCTCCTGTCGGCCTCCGCTTCCCATTCGGCCTCACCTCCTGATGGTGGGGACCCATGGGGGTTTCCCCACAGGTAGTGCCAACTCCACCTCGGGCCAAGGATCCACCTCCGCATCATCCTGACGCTCTCCACTATTTTTCTTTCTCCATTGAAAAAATGATCAATGTTATTCTGTTTCTAGGCCTGGATTTGTCAATAGGCACACTAGACCTATGCCTAGAGCAGAAGAAATATGGGGGGGCATCCGACTAGCTGAAGACTTACTGCCTTCCATTAAAAATAAAATAAATTATACTAATAAGTATAGTGTAAAACTACTTTAGTTTCATAATGTAATATAAAAGATGGAAATGTTTCTCAATTTGCTTCAGAATTTTTAAATTATTGCCACAGGATCTACCCCTGAGCTGCCACAGGAAATTAGTGGGGATTGTGCTTTAGATATTCTGCCCCCTGTTGTCCAACCTTGGTGGGGGGGGGGGGGGGGGGGAGGAAAGAGGGGGCTGACAGGGCATAGCAGCACCAACAGTGCCTAGGAGCACCAAAAATCTTAAATCCGTCACTGCCTGTTTCCTATCTTTTTGCCAGTTACCAATCTACAATAGGACATTGCCTCTTATCCCATGACTCTTCAGTTTCCTGAGGAGTCATGAGAGGGATTTGTTAAGCCCCTTCTGAAAAGCCAGATACACTATATCAACTGATTCACTCTTATCCACGTGCTTATTAACCCTTCAAAAAAGTCTAACAGATTTTAAATAAGACTTCCTTTTGTCAAATCCATGTTAGCTCTGCCTTATTAATCTATGTCTATCCCCATATGCTTTATAACGAAGACCACTGACCATTTTAGTAGCCACCCTCTGGACCGATTCCATCTGGTCAGTGGTCTTTGTACTAAAACATATGAGGATAGACTTAAAGATCTAAACATGTTTACGCTAGAGGAAAGGTGAGGAAGGGGAGATATGATAGAGACATTCAAATATCTCAAAGGAGGTGAGCCTTTTTCAATAGAAATTAGGCTCTAGAATGAAGGGTCATGAGATGAGTTTGAAAGGGAGTAGACTCAGGAGTAATCATAGGAAATATTTCTTTACAGAGAGTGTGGTAAATGTGTGGATGAACCTCCTAGTTGAAGTGGTGTGTTAGGATTGTGGACCCCTCTGCAGTGGTGCAGTTGACACAACTCTTGTGACCCATAAAGACCGCTGGTGGAAGTGCCTGGATGGGACTGGCTGGAGGTTCACCTATACCAACCATTGATCCCACAGGTTGAGCCTTTGGTTTGGATGGCCAGCAGGACTTAGGAGGGTCCCAGGGGCAAGGCAATGGAGAATGTCCAGGTCCAAGTGAAGGTCAGGGTGGGTGGCAGGTAGGGATTTCCAGTGAACAGGTCCAGGTAGGAGTAGGCAGCAAGCAACAAAGTCCAAGAGATGAACCGAGGTCAGGGCAGGTGGCAGGCAAGCAAGGGTCAGTTCTAAGACATAGATCGAGTCCAGGAGGCAGTCAGAGAAGTCCAAGAACAAGCCAAAGTCAACCAGGAAGACAAGTCAAAGGAGAAGGGGTGAGGCAAAGGCAAGAGTAGGAACAAGACACTCAAGGAAGACAAGGACTAGAGGGACCAGGACACCGGACAACCAGAGGAGCAGGAACATGAGCAGGGAGCACACCAGCAGAAGACAAGGGAGAGCAATGCGCATTGAGGTGCAGATCTCTCAGAGATCTATTGCTAAGGCAAAGACTCCAGGTCCAAGTAGGTATACGTATCCAGAAGTGGGTGACTACATCCCAGGATGATTGCTGTGGTTTCCCGCCTAAGGGGTAAATTTTTAAAGCCGCACGCGGTTCCCAGTGTGCACACATGAACGTGGCAATTTTACAACATTTGCGCATTGCCAAGAGCATGTTGTAAAATCTAATACCCACACACACATGCGCGCTCAATTTTGTATCGGTGAGCGCGCATGGAGGGGTATTTTGTAAAAAACGCGCGGCAACGTGAACGGGCCTTTGTCCAGTTCCCTCTCAGTCCTAGTGATATGTTACTGTTTATTTGTCAGTTTGCTTTATTACATCTTCCTGGTTCATCATGATCTGCTTCTGAATCATCAACCTCAAACAATATTTCTGGCATAGATGACTCCCTAAGATCCTCCTCGGTAAAAACAAAAGCAAATAATTTATGTTTCAAATCTTTTGTTATTAATATTAGCATAGGCAAAATATACAATAACATGAAAGAGACGTGACTGAGGATGGGGAATCTGTGCACCCTGAGTCACTGACCGAAATATAGAGATTGTCCATTAACAAGCGTCTACCTGGCCAACCGTAAACAAAATCCCTTCCCAAAAGTGTTACGATCCTGTCTGCAGCTGGACCATGAGCAGTCTCTCACCTTTTTCCCAGCCAGCTTCCCAATGCTGTCCGCCATGTCTCTATGCGACCCGGAGGCCGCCGATATTCTCCTCCCGCTGTCATGGCCTGGAATCGCCGCTGTGCTCCGTGGCGGGCCCGCCGTCGTCTCTCTTCCATCCCGCGGCCAGGAAGCCACAGACGCCGTTCCCATACGGTCTGGAGGCCGCTCTGAAGCCTGCCTCCCTCGCGGCATGGAGCTGTTCTTGCCAGGACCCTCCCGCGGCAGGGAGAACTGCCTCCAGCGTCCTCTTCGCGGCAGGATCCACCGATGCCATCTTGCTCCTCTTCATGTGACCGGGAGGCTGCCTGGAGCTCCTCTAAACAGCTGGAGGCTGCCCTGAAGCCTTCTTCCGTTGTGGTAGGGAGCCGCAGACGCCGGGCCTGCTTTCTCCTGCTTCCAGCATGGCTGCTGTCCCTGGTCCTGTCTCCTTAGGCGCGGGGACGCGCCTCTCTCAAGATTTAAAGGGCCAGTCCTCTTGGCTTCTCCTCATGATGTCATCCTGGGAGTTCCTCTTCAGCCCTACAAAAGGGCTCAGCCTTCAGTTCCTCTTCACCTTCACAAGGAGTCAGTCATGGAATCAGACTGCTTCTGGATCCTCCATTCCAGTTTTTCAGTCCAGGAGTTCCTGACGTCCAGCTCCGCTTCTTCTAGGCACTCTGTTCTTTTTGGGAATTCCCTTGTCTTCCTTTGTGGTTCCTGATCCTTCATCTCATCTTCGTTTCATGTTTGGTCTCTCGCCGGATCCTAAGTCCTTGTCTTCAGATGTCTTCGTCGTCTGACCCTCCTAATGTCTTCACCTTCAGATCTTCCTAAATTCTTCATCTTCTGATGTCCTGTCCTTCCTGTAGTCTGTCATCTTGTTGTTCTGCCTCTCGGAGCCTCTTTGATGCTCTTCGTTGGGTGACCAGGGGGTCCAAAGTCCAGATGTCCAGATGTCTCAGATGTTTTGTTCTCCATTAGCAATGGTTACATGGAACAGACTTAGTTTTTGGGTACTTGCCAGGTTCTTATGGCCTGGATTGGCCACTGTTGGAAACAGGATGCTGGGCTTGATGGACCCTTGGTCTGACCCAGTATGGCATTTTCTTATGTTCTTATGTTCTCCAGTTCACTTGACACCTCCTTGATGCTCTTGACTGAGTGTCCTGGGGTTTGAAGTCCAGATGTCCTGACGTGCCAGACATCTTTGTGTCGAGTTGTTTTCATCTTCAGAATCCTTTTGATGTCCTCAAATTGCCTTATGCTTATCAAGTCTTATGCTTATCAAGTCCTCGTTGGATCCTTGTTTTCAAGTCCTCGTTTGATCCTTGTCTTCAAGTATCGTCTGATCGCCTTCAGTCTTCAAGTCTCGTCTTGTTCCAGTTCCATCGTCTGCCCTCAACCTCTGTCTGTCCTGGTGCATTTGCCGTTCCCGTACGGCAGGTCCGAAAGGGCTATCGAGTGGCCGGAGGGCTACCCCAGAGACCAGCATTGCGTTGTTGGCTCTCTACTGATGCGTCAGGTTCAGCAGAGGTGTGAGTCCCTGGTCTTCTGCCTATGCTGGGATACATCTCACCTGCCTCTGCGCTTCTAAGGAGCTCCTCTCTGCAAGTCGCGTCGTGGTCCAAGGGCACACCACTCTCCCTGAAAGCGGGATCACTCCATAGCGCTCCCGCAACAAAAAGAAAAGACCTTTCCCCCACAACGATCAGCAACATATAATAGGGTATAACAAAGGTGATCAAAAATATAGTGTAACGATCAGCATTACAATCAGTGAATTCAGGCAACCATCATTAAAGAACACTCAAGTAAAAACTCTGAATTTTATGAGGCAAAGTTTGCAGTTACACTTCCCAAATTTTCAAAAAGTATTTTGCTTTATAGTCAAGTCAATTTTTTCAATATGATACTCCATTGCACACAAGTGATGTAAAGCTATCCTCAAGTGGGTTAATGTGGGAGCTTCAGGTGAGAGCCAATTATGTAGAATAACCTTTTTTTGCTAAAAGAAGTGTTTTACGCACCTATAACTTTAGGTATGCATTTGTGGGGACAGGGGTGCAGAAGTCATCAAATAAAAATGATCTAGCTTTTAGCACGGAGTGAATCCCCATCACCTCTTGGAGGTAATGCTGAACTCCATCCCAGAATTTCTGCAAACAGAGACATGTCTAGAATAGATGTTCCAAAATTCTCCAGTCTGTGAGGCACCTTAGGCATCTATCAGACTGTGTAATATGCATTGCATAAGCATATGTAGATGATATATAAGCTCACCTGAAAAATTAACAGTGGATCTCATAGAGAGTTACATTGGTGGTAAGGTAGCGAGCCCTAGCAATGAGTTTAGCATAAGCTGTGGTGCACGGGGTTGGACCCCTGTCCTATATCAGTACAGGGACTGGCCACAGGGGACGGAGCATGGAGGGAGACAGAGGCAGTAGATCTTCACCACTGGAAGCCCGAGGTCCCCCTGGGAGGAGCCCCTAGGGACCTGGGCCACTGGGACTTAGGTGGGCCTCACAGGGTCTCCTGGGAGAGTCAGAGTCTGATGTGCCCACAGAAACAGTAAGAGCGCTATCGGGTTCGAGACTGGAACAGATTGGGGGAAAGCAAACCAGAATAGAGTTGGTGAGGACAAGGCTAGGGACAGAGCCAGAATCAAGCAAGGTCAGGTGAACAAGGTCAAGTCCAAGAATCAGTCCGAGGAGTGGTCAACAAAGCAAGGGTCAAGATCCAGAGGTCAGGCAAGTCAAAGAACAGGCAGAGGTCTAGAGCAGGCGGCAGACAGGCAGATGAGTCAGGAACAAGCTGAGGTCTTTGGCAGGCAGCAGGCAGGCAGGTCAGGAACAAGCTGAGGTCTTTGGCAGGCGGCAGGCAGGCAGGCAGGTCAGGAATAAGCTGAGGTCTTTATTTATTTATTTATTTAACAGTTTTATATACCGACCTTCATAGTAAATAACCATATCGGATCGGTTTACAATTAACAAGAATAAAAAACTGGGGTAACTATTCAAGTAAACGAAAGATAAACAGTAAGTAGGAATGAGTCAAAGTTACAATCAACAGGGAAGAGAACTTGGAAGCTTGCAACAAGCTGGAAAGAAGATAAGGCAGGAAATAAATATGAAGTGATGCCATAGGGCGTACGGGTTAAAGCTTAATGGTGCTTTAACCTGGGAGAGTCAGAGTCCATTCGTGAGTATAATACCACAAATTATGATACCACAAATTATACTCACAAATTATAATACCACAAATTATACTCACAAATTCGTGAGTATAATACCACAAATTATGCAGTCGAGTTTCCCGCATGTGGGGAAATCTTTGGCAGGTGGCAGGCAGGTCATGAACAAGCTGAGGTCTTTGGCAGGTGGCAGGCAGGCAGGTCAGGAACAAGCTGAGGTCTTTATCAGAAAGTCAGTCCGAGGTAAGACCAGGGAGACGAACACGAACACAGGAACAAGCAGGCAAGGAAGCAGGTACAAGCAGGCATGGAAACTGGAACAGAAGGATCCTGGAGTGAGACTAGGAACAAGCAAGCAGGAGCAGATGCAGAGGCAATCTAGCAAACAAACCGACCCGATTGCCAAGGCAAGGAAGTGAGGCCAAGAACTTCCTTATAACATGCGATCAATCAGGGTGCACCGCGGAACTAGGCCCCGCCCTGGGACCTACATCAGGGCGGCTGGTCTGTGCATGCGTGTGTAGAAGCATGGCTAGCTGCCGAGACGCCGGGTCCTGGCATGAGGCCCGGCGTGCGACAGAAGGCCTGGCGACAGCTGCCGCAGGACACCGGGGCCTAGCTGGACTTGCAAGGGCCACGAGGGAGACAGGACTGGGACCCGCCGTGTGACCCCGAAGGTGAGCGGTCCCATGCATGGGACGACCGCGGGTGGGGTGTATAACAGTACCCCCCCCCCTTCTAGGCCTCCCCCTATGCGGCTGTGGTTTCTCAGGATTCTGTCTATGGAAAGTCTTCAAGGATCCTTGTCAAGGATATTCTGAGAGGGTTCCCAAGAATTCTCCTCAGCCCCATAACCCTCCCAAGCGAGGAGATACTCCCATTTACCCTGAAGTCGATCGACGTCTAAAACTTCTCTTACCTGCAGAGAAGTATCGGGTTCTACCGAGATGCGAGGAGATGGAAGGTCTTTGCGAGAGGGCCAGGATAGAACAAGAGGCTTCAGCAAGGACACGTGGAACGTATTGTGAATACTCATGGACCGGGGAAGCTTGAGCTGATAGGAAACAGCTCCTACTCTTCTGAGGATTGGGAATGGACCGATGTACTTCGGGGCCAGCCGGTGAGATGGAAGTCAGCGACGAATATGGTGGGCACTCAGCCAAACCTTTTGGCCAGGTCTGAAGAGTGGAGCAGGAGATCCAAAGTGCGTTTAGCGCACTCAGCGGCCTGCAAGAGACGTTCTCTTACTTGAGTCCATACTTGACAAATGGTTTGAGCCATAGATTGTGCTGCAGGAGACGGAACCAAAACAGGAACAGGAAGAGGCAGATGGGGCTGCCTTCCGAAGACCACTGAAAAGGGAGACACATTGGTGGCTGCTGCAAGATGAGTATTATGTGACAGCTCGGCCCAAGGGAGGAGGTCTGATCAATCATTCTGCTGGTCATTAACATATGAGCGTAGGAATACTTTCAAGGTCTGATTCGTTCTCTCGGAATGCCCATTGGCCTGAGGGTGCTAGGCCGAGGTATAGCTCAGAGAAATACTGAATTTCTGACATAGGGAGCACCAGTACTTGGTGGCAAACTGTGGTCCCCTATCGGAGACAATCTCCTTGGGGAGTCCATGAAGTTGGAAGATATTCCTTAAGAAGAGTTTTGGGAGTTCCGGAGTTAAAGGGAGACCCGGCAACAGAATGAAATGACCCATCTTTGAGAAGTGGTCGATCATGACCCAAATCACTATATTGCCTTGTGATGGCGGAAGATCCGTGATTAAATCTGTTGAAATATTGGACCAGGGTTCCGTAGGTGCTGGGAGTGGCTGTAGGAAGCCCCAGGGCTTCCCTGTGGGTGGCTTTTGTTGAGCGCAGATGGGGCAAGCGTCCACGTAACTCCATGAGTCCTGTATCATGGTGGGCCACCAATAATGCCAGCAAAGCATCTCTAGTGTCCTGGCATGGCCAGGGTGGCCTGCTAGTTTTGAGTCATGGGCCCACTATAAGAACCGTTCTCGGAGTCGGCGAGGAACAGCAGTCTTCCCGACTGGAACCGTGGTGGTTGCTGCTAGGGATATACAGGCAGGTTCGATGATATAGCTAGGAACATCTGGGAGGTCTTCAGGTTCAAAGGATCGAGACAGCACATCAGCTTGCTGATTTTTTTGAACCAGGACGGAAGCAGAGATTGAAGTCGAATCTCTCAAAAAACAAGGCCCAGCAGGCCTGCTGGGGATTTAGGAGCTGGGACTCCTTGAGATGCTCTAAGTTCTTGTGACTCGTGAATATAGTGAATTTGTACTGCACCCCTTCCAACCAGGGGCGCCATTCCTGAAGGGCTAACTTCACTGCCAGTAGCTCACGATCGACAACTGTGTAGCGTTGTTCAGTGGGGGTGAACTTGTGCGATTAGAAGGAACAAGGAGTTGCTTTACCCGCGGACGAGTACTGGCTCAGGACCGCCCCGGCTGCAATAGCTGAGGCATCTACTTCAACTACAAATGTCGTTTGGGATCCGGGTGATGAAGACATGGACCAGAGCTGAAGGCATCCTTGAGCTACTGAAAGGCTGCAATGACTTTCGGTGTCCAGACTCGAGTGTTGGCCCCCTTCTTAGTCATCGATGTAAGTGGGGTGACAATGGAGGAGTAATTAGCAATGAAGCTTCGATAATAGTTGGTAAAGCCTAGGAACCGTTGTAAGGCTAGAAGCCCAACTGGCTGAGGCCAGTCACGAATTCCTTGGACCTTCTCGGAGTCCATTGAGAATCCACTGTCAGATATTATGTACCCTAGGAAGGGTAAACGAGTGCGTTCAAATAAACACTTTTCTAGTTTAGTGTAGAGATGATTCTCTTGTAATCGTTGAAGGACAGTACAAACATGCTCATGGTGACTTTCGATGTCTTTGGAGAATATGAGAATATCGTCAAGGTAGATGATGACAAACTTGTACAGGAGGTCCCTAAAGATCTCATTCATGAGACATTGAAAGATGCCCGGGGCATTACATAGCCCAAAGAGCATGACCACGTATTCATAATGGCCATCCCTCATATTAAACGCTGTCTTCCAGATGTCGTCAGGTTGGATGTGTACTAAATTGTATGCACCTCTCAGATCCAACTTGGTAAACACTTTAGCGCCCTCGAGGCGATCAAATTATTCACTGATAAGGGGTAATGAATAGCGGTCCTTATGCATCTTTTTTCTTCACCAAGAAGAACCCTGCTCCTGCGGGCGAATCAGATGGTTGAATAAAGCCCTTTTCCAGGTTTTATTTTATGTACTCTGACATAGCCTGCATCTCAGGCTGCGACAAGTGATAGGTACTGCCTTTGGGAGGCATCGCTCCCGGCAGTAATTCAATGGGACAGTTGAACTTACGTAACGGAGGTAAGGGGTCTGCCTTCTGCTTGGAAAATATGTCGCTGACTCCGTGTACTGAGGAGGCAGCCCAGGAAGCATAGTAGTCTTCAAAACAGGAATCATGGGAGACACCAGCTGGAGACAGGTGGTTTGGCATTTCGGACCACACCGTATCAGCTGCAGGGATTGCAAGTCGAACTGGGGTTTGCGAATCTGGAGCCAAGGTAACCCCAGAATTACTGGATGCGTTGAGCGTTTCAACACATAGAAAGATGTTTCCTTTTGATGGAGTGTGCCCACGGACATGTGAATAGGCACGGGCTGATGGGTGATGAGACCGGGAAGATGTTCTCTTTGGATGGAAGCGATGCGATACTCACCTCCAATGGTTGAAGAGGTATTCCCAAGATTTTGACGATGTCGTTGTTATGATATCGAGGTGTTTGGTGTATTCTTAGGGGCAACAGTGATAGTGTCTCCCATGGGGAGGAGCCCCGTAGGGAACTGTAGCACCAGGCTAGACTCAGATGCACAAACACAGAGAATATATCTTTATTATGCAGCTTTTATGGTTCACCAGAGGTGGCAGTAGAGAGGGGATTAGATAGCAACAGTTTGTGATCCTCAGCAGAGGAGACCCATCCCACAAAGGTGGTATAAGGCCCCGATGCAGATATCCAGTGAGGCGTTGTAGGAGAGACAGACTAGCAGATGTTATTACACACTCCCTTGTAGCTGAGTAGATAGAGTTCCCAATAAGCAGTAGAGAGAGGATAGGTAGCAACAGTCTGTGATCCTCGGCAGAGGAGTCCCGTTCCACAATGGTGGTTTGGGCCCGATGCATATAGACAACGAGGAGCAGTAGATGAACAGACTGGGAGAAGTAGTACTCACTCTCTGTAGCTGATAGGTAGTGTTCCAGCAGGTAGAAGAATTGGTAGCAGGCATCAGGATAGACATACAGGCCCTCGAGAAGCGAGTACCTGGATTCAGGATTGGCAACTAGAAATAAGCAAAGGGCCCCCGAGGACCGGGTACCCAAATTAGTAGAACCCCGGAGGGTGAAGATAGCTTCCAGCAGCATCAGAAGCGGCAGAGCAGCTTCAGACTGGAACAAATCCAATCCATTGCTAACTCGGCGAGAGTCAGCAAATGGGCAACCTTTAGTAGTTAAAAGCAGTGACGTCACTCAAGAGGGACACCCCTGAGGTTTGTGCCAAGACTGCTACAAGACATGAGGCGTGCACGCACCCTAGGAGGCCTCAGGTCAACATGGCGGGACGCCGTGCCAAAGCCGCTCCTGGGATGCCGGAGGGTGCGGCAAGGAGATGCTACGGACGCCATTCTCCTGAGGCTGGTGGAGAAGGCAAAGCCATCTGAGACCGACGGACGCAACAGTTGTCCATAATGAAACTGCCACTCGCACCGGTATCAATAAGGGCAGTGGTAGCGAACGTGTGGGTCTTGATGCCCAGGGATACTGGGAGCAGGAGTTGAGGGCCAGAAACAGTTGCACCCAAGCTCGGGACCCCCGCCGGGTTCAGGCGTTGCAGTTTCCCGATGAACCGGGCAGCACTGCAGACGATGTCCAGAAGTGCCACAGTAAAAGCAAAGCCCTTCTTTTCTACGGCGGAGATGCTCAGTGGGAGACAACCGTCCCTGATTCACCTCCATGGGTTCCACCGTGGACGAGGATGGTGGAGTGATGTTCCTTGCAGGGGTGCATGGTAGACTTGTAGGCTGTGCTGGAGAAGAGCGTGGAGCCTTTACTTCTAGACGTCTTTGCCAGCGGCGATGATCAATTATTTCAGCAAGCAAGATCAGGTCCTCTAGAGACATGGGAGTCTCATGGACGGAAAGCTCATCCTTTAGAGCTGACGAGAGACCATCTAGGAAGATGGCTTGTAGGCAATTCTCTTGCCACCCAAGTTCTGTGGCTAAGGTACGGAACTCCCCTGTGTAATCAGAGAGGGTTTTAGACCCTTAACGGAGATGGAATATGTTGTGACCGGCAATAGCCATCCGAGCAGGATCTCCAAAGGTTTGCTTGAAGAGATTAATAAAGTCAGACAGCTATTATTGTTTGTAAGGTTTTGGGTGGACCCTTGGACACTGTGGCAGCTGACCACACCCACAGGGGGAAGTCCCGTGAGGGGCCACAGGTCAGGCTCAGCTTTGGGACACACAACACAGAGTTATATCTTTTATTAGACAGAATTGAGAAGCTACCAGAGGTGGCAGTAGTGAGTAGAGATGAAGCCCAGCTGGGCTAGGGTTCCTCAGGATACTGGAACAGCGATTCCCTTTATGGCTGTGCTGTAGTGGAGAAAACTGAGATAGTGAGTACAGTGGAGCATACACAGGATTCTGGTATAGAGCCTTGTTGGTAAAGTTACTCACACAGCGGTTTCTCCCGGAAGGTGACACAGAAGCTGGAATAGAGGCAGGCCCTCGAGGAGCGAGTACCTGGTTTCAGGGAACAGCTCTGAGGAAATAAAGTTGGTAACTCACTGATGATGTAGGCAGTGGCTTCTTCCAAGCAGAAGCAATAAGTTCAGGCAGCGAGTCAGGGAACATGGGCCCTAGAGGAGCGAGTACCGGGTCCTGATAGCGACCTGCAAGAAATGAGAGAGGCCCCTGAGGAGGGGGTACCCCGTTAGGATAAAGTCCAAAAGTTGGAGAGGCAGAGTAACTTGGTACAGAGAGCGAATCCTATCCATAAGGATTCCTTTGCTAACTCGATTAGCTAGCAAAAAGTGTAGGCTTTTGTATCCGGGATGCATGACGTCATCACAGGGGGACGCCCCTGAGGTTCACGCCAAAGAGAGAATAAGAAGCAGGGTCGCGCGGCCCATGCGCCCTATGGTACCTGGACAACATGGCGGGATGCAGCGCCCAATCTGGACCGGGGATGCCGGAGAGGATGGCAGGCAGACGCCGCGGCAGACAGACGTCCATCAACCATGGGAGGAGTCACAAAAAAGGTAAGGTGGGCGGAGTGGAGACGTCGGGCAGCGACAGTCGTAACAACAGCTTGGAGAGGATAGGATCAGAACGTTCCCATAAGGGAGAGGCCCATGCCAGGGCTTCCCCTTCTAGCCGGGACAGGATGAAGGTGACCTTCGTGATCTCCTCCAAAAACAAGTAAGGCTGGAGGACGAATTGCATAAAACACTGATTAAGAAAGCCATGACAGGAGCGTGGATCGCTATTGTATCTAGGGGGTGCAGGAAGTGCCAGAGTTGCTCTAGGAAGCACAGTGGCCGAGAGGCCCATAGGATTGTCCATAGCAGTCTCTTGTAATTGGGAGCGTAGCTCCGCCACTGAAGAAGCCAACGTCTCCAAGGTTTGTTGATGTTGCTTTACTGTAGCGGCCAGCTCTGGTAGGGCCCTGGAGGCAGGAGACTCCATCGAGTCCATGGCCTTGGCAACCTGTTGTGCTCGGGGGTGGATCCCTGTCCTGTGGCAGTACAGGGACTGGTCACAGGGGGCAGAGCACAGATGGAGACAGAGGCAGTGTAGATCTTCACCACTGGAAGCCCGAGGTTTCCCCCCCCCCAGGGAGGAGCCCGTAGGGACCCGGGTCGCTGGGACTTAGGTGGGCCTCGCAGGTTCTCCTGGGAGAGTCAGAATCCGACATGCCCACAGACACAGGAAGAGTGCTATCGGGTTCGAGACTGGAAACAGGTTGGAGGAAAGTGAACCAGAATACAGTTGGTGAGGACAAGGCTAGGGACAGAGCCAGAATCAAGCAAGGTCAGGCGAACAAGGTCAAGTCCAAGAATCAGTCCGAGGAGTGGTCAACAAAGCAAGGGTCAAGATTCACAGGTCAGGCAAGTCGAAGAACAGGCAGAGGTCTAGAGCAGGCGGCTGGCAGGCAGACAAGTCAGGAACAAGCTGAGGTCTTTGGCAGGTGGCAGGCAGGCAGGTAGGTCAGGAACAAGCTGAGGTCTTTGGCAGGTGGCAGGCAGGCAGGCAGGTCAGGAACAAGCTGAGGTCTTTGGCAGGTGGCAGGTCAGGAACAAGCTGAGGTCTTTGGCAGGCGGCAGGCAGGCAGGCAGGTCAGGAACAAGCTGAGGTCTTTGGCAGGCGGCAGGCAGTCAGGCAGGTCAGGAACAAGCTGAGGTCTTTGGCAGGCGGAAGGCAGGCAGGCAGGTCAGGAACAAGCTGAGGTCTTTACCAGAAAGTCAGTTTGAGGTAAGACCAGGGAGACGAACACGAACACAGGAACAAGCAGACAAGGAAGGAGGTACAAGCAGGAATGGAACTGGAACAGAAGGATCCTGGAACGAGACTAGGAACAAGCAAGCAGGAACAGACGCAGAGGCAATCTAGCAAACAAACCGACCTGATTGCCAAGGCAAGGAAGTTAGGCCAGGAACTTCCTTATAACATGTGATCAATCAGGGTGCGCCGCTGAACTAGGACCCGCTCTGGGACCTACATCAGGGCGGATGGTCTGCGTGTGCGCTTACGGGCGTGGCTAGCCGCAGAGATGCTGAGGCCTGGCATGAGGCCCGGCATGCGACAGAAGGCCCGGCGACCGCTGCCGCAGGATGTCGGGGCCTAGCTGGACTTGCAAGGGCCGCGAGGGAGAGAGGACTGGGACCCGCCATGTGACCCCGAATGTGAGCAGTCCCATGTGCGGGACAACCGCTGGTAGGGTGCATGACATAAGCCTCACTAGACATAGTTATCCCTAATTCTTAGGACCAACTCTGAATGAGGTCAGCATACATGGTAGTAGGCATCTGTTTAAGCAGATTTTGATAAAAATAAGAATAGAATGCCTACTTGGGTCCTCCCAATCAAACATTTGATAATACTGTATGCGATGCATGACCTAAAGCCTATGAATCCATAGTCTTTATATAATGCCGAATTTGGAGATAGGTAAAGAAATGTTTACTATTTAAATCATAAGTATCCTGAAGCTGTTGAAAAGAAAGAATTGTGGAATCTTCTTCACTGATAAGATGTGCTAAAATTCATATCTTCTTAGCTATTCAGTGCCTAAAGATCAAATTGTGAATCCCTGGTGCAAAATCTCTGTTTCCCCTAATGGAGAAATACTGGGAAACTCTCCAATTTATACCAATTTTGAAATAGAACCATTTCCAAGTTTTCCAAATCATAATAATAATGATACTATCCTTCGCCTGTAAGGGAAGAACCCTTTATTTATACACAAGTCCCATGGGGCCACCAACTTTTGTTCTATATCTAGGGGAGTATAAACTGTCAAGTCTATTAGCCAGTCTCCAAGATGATGTAAATTGCAGACCCCTTTGTTTCCATTTCTTCATTAACATGGGTAGCAACTCTAGATTTTTTCCTATGCCAAAGGAATTTACTTATCAATGTCTCTACACATTAGGGATGTGCATTCGTTTTCAATGCATTGGCAATCCGCAACGTATCCGTCCCTATTCGTTGTATTTGTGGGTTCGCAAAATGTATCTCGATCCCCCACAAATACAAACATATCATTAGTTTCATTCTTTTGGCTCGCAGTGATTTCTTAGCGTTTAAAATAGGAGATAGCAAAAACCAGCCCTTTCCTGTGAGTGGGTCAGACAGGTTGGCAAGGAGACCAGAATGCAACCTATCAGAGCTAATCATTTTTCTAATGCGGCCAATCGCCGCTCTCACTCAGTGCTCTGTGACACTATTCCTGATGACGTGGCTCTATTTAGACGTTAAGCACGCGGCATGCCATGCACTTTCTTGGCGGGGATAGTCTGGGGAGGTGGTCCGGGGAGGTAGCTGAACACAGAGCTAGTCTGAGTGTCTCAAATCTCTATTCAATTGCTAGCTCTTCAATAGAAAAAGATATTTGTTCGATTTGGCTGCAGTGCCAGCTAGCCCTGTTTTTTCTGACCGCACATTTTTTAATTGATCTGAGACGGTCTCTCTGTCTGTGCCACTGAGAGAAGCTGCTAGCACTAGCAGTGGCATTTTGTTGCTTATTTTACCTCCTGGGGTAGGTTGCAAGCAGCATTTGGGTTTTGTGGGTGGGAGATATTTTCAATTTCTAGCTAGTTTCATAGAATTGCCATTGAAAAATATATTTCATCGATTTTGCTGCTGTGCCAAGCCAGGCTTTTTTGTTAACTGCAGTTTTTTTTTAATTGAACTCACTGTCTCTCTGTGCTCTTTTAATCCAAGAAGGCAGTGCACTGGGCATCAGTGACAGTGGGCACTGGGTAGTTTTGCAGACTCACGTATACTGGGACAGTGGTGGTCTCTGAAGCCAAATCCCAAGTGGGCCTCTTTTGTAGTTACAAGTTTGTTGTGTGCACATACATTACATTAGTGCACATCAAGGCACTGTGCCTGTGGGCAGCCAGTTTTGCAGACTCACGTATATTGGAACAGCGGTGGTCTCTGAAGCCAAATCCCCAGTGGGCCTCTTTTGTAGATACAACTTTGTTGTGTGCACATACATTACATAAGTGCACATCAAGGCACTGTGCCTGTGGGCAGCCAGTTTTGCAGACTCACATATATTGGAACAGCAGTGGTCTCTGAAGCCAAATCCCAGTGGGCCTCTTTTGTAGTTACAAGCTTGGTGTGTGCATACATACAGCAGTTCCAGTTTTAGTGTACATCCAGGCACAGCCTCATGGGCCTGGGGACACTTTTGCAGACTCACGTATATTGGGACAGCGGTGCTCTCTGAAGCCAAATCCCCAGTGGGCCTCTTCTGGAAATAATACTTTTAATTGAAATCCCTAGTAGGCAGTGACATTAAATCCATATTGTCAGGGAAAGCTAGACATGGTCGAGTGATTGGGACTGGGAGAGGAGGCACCTCAAAAGGCAGTGCGAGTCCCCCATTAAAGTTAAAAAGGGACCTGTTCCAATCTAAAATTTCTGGAAGGGCAGGCAGTTCCATCTGGAAAAAAATAAAATATAAAGATGATGCATCACCACCACCTGTTTCTGACCCTGTAGTTTTGGAGGTGAGGGAAGGGGAGACCGAGTCATGCCAGACAAAAGGGTGACACCCAAAAGCAGCAGTGTGACAGCAGACTCGACTTAGCATTGACAACATAGCGCAGGTACTGTTTGCTTCTGATTCCGATGAAGAATCATCTTGTGTGGGATTCTCATCATCAGAAATGGAAGAAGTAATAGCTGAAGAAGGTTTAGGAGGGTTTGTTAATCCTGTCTTAGCCTCCACTTCAGTGCTGCAGGGGAGAGAGATGAAACTGGCGATGAGGAGGAGGAAGAGCAATCAGCGCAGGCACAGAGTATGACTGATGCCCCTAGCATTGCTTCCCAGGGTGCACCCACTACTTCAGCTCCAGTGCCACAATCCATCCTGAAGGCTATAGAGAAGGGATCACGAAAGTCATCTGCGATCTGGAGCCACTTTAAAGTGATGGAGGACCCGCATTTTGCTCAGTGTAATTACTGTGCCAGGGTTATTAGCAGAGGCAAGCAAATGGGACATCTATCTAATTTTGGCATGACACATCATATGAATAGGCAACACCCAACAACAGTACTGCTATCTGGGGATGGTGGCAGTACCAGTCAGGGGACCCCTTTTTTCCAGGCAGCATAAAGTTGTTGAAAAGGAGCAGAGTCACCCCACACCCTCAGCCCCTTCTAGCAGTCAGGTGGCAGGCCAGCAGCCCCCTGCCATGTGTCAGAAGTCACAACCCACCATAGATGAAATGGGGTGGTATGTGGTAACGCTATCCCGGGGTAGGAGGCAGGCAGCCTCAAAAGTTGTAACCAGGAGCATTGGGGAAATGATTGCCCTTGATGACCAGCCCTTGCAGATAGTGGAGAATGTGGGTTTCAAGCATTTGCTGAAGGTCTTAGTTCCAAATTACAAAGTCCCCTCCAGAACCACATTTAACAGAAAGGTCATCCCCAGCCTGTACAAGCAGTGTCGCAGTCGCATCCAAGCGCTGCTAGCTAAGGCACAGGGGAGTGTGCATTTCACCTGCGATATCTGGACCACCATGAATGCTGCACACTCTTACCTCTCCCTGACAGCACACTGGTGGGACCTGGCTGAGGCAGGGGCAGGCAGCAGCTCTATTAGTGAACAAGTATCAGGGTGGAGATGGGCTTTACTGCACACCCACCTGGCGGACGAGGCCCATACCTCAGCCAATATTCTAGCATGCATCAGACAGATACTAGAGGGCTGGAAACTACACCAGCGAGACAGGAATCCTCAGGCAGGGTTCTTTTTCACAGACAATGGTGCAAACATGGTAAAGGCAATAACCGACGGGCGCTTTCAGAACATCCGATGTTTTGCACACACTCTGCACCTGGTAGTGAAGTCAGCTCTGAGGCTGGATTCCAATCACCAAGAGAATGAATATCTGCATACATTAATACACAAGTGCAGGAACATAGCAGTGCACTTCCACAGAAGTGTGAAGGCGGGGCAGGTTCTCCGACAAAAGCAGACTGATTTGGAGATGCCTCACAAGCGTCTCATTCAAAACATTGCCACCCAGTGGAATTCCACCTTTATGATGCTGCAGAGGTTAGTGGAGCTGTAGACACCCCTTCATGAACTTTCTGGTTCATAAGAACATAAGAACATAAGAAAATGCCATACTGGGTCAGACCAAGGGTCCATCAAGCCCAGCATCCTGTTTCCAACAGTGGCCAATCCAGGCCATAAGAACCTGGCAAGTACCCCAAAACTAAGTCTATTCCATGTAACCATTGCTAATGGCAGTGGCTATTCTCTAAGTGTTCAATGGACATAGGTGTGCAGAATCCCCTAGGGCATCATGATTGGTTAGTCATGAGTCAGCTGGTAAAAATCCTGCAGCCCTTCAAGGATGTCACGGAGGAGCTGAGTTCCAGAAGTGCCACCTTGGCTGACATCATCCCTATAGTTAATTTCCTGGTAAAAATTTGGAGGGCTTTAAACAGGAAGAGGGAATGACAGCTGAGGTGCTGCATTGTCTGGACCTTTTGCAGCAGCAGGTGCAAGAGAGATTAAGGCCTTTATCAGAAGACCACACATACATGCTCGCCACAGTCTGTGATCCCCATGTGAAAGGGAAACTCGCCCTACAGTGTGATTGTCTCTTATTTGTGAAGGACCTGCTGTTAGCAAAAATCCTTGATCAGGAGCGCCATAGGCAGAGACAGATTAGGCATGAAGCAGAGAAGGAAACAGTGGCGGGCACTTCAGAGAGTTGTGCTAGCCCAAGCAGGAGCAGCACTCTGTCAGCGACAGCTACTACCTCCTCCTCCTCCACTTCAGTACGCCAAAGGCATGTTGACGCAGCTGGCATGAGTGACTCTCAGCCCACCCAAGCAAAGGAGACACCAGCACAACTGTCAGTGACACGGTATCTCTCAGAGCCCACAGAGGACATGCAAACAGATCCGCTGGCATATTGGGCACACAAGTCCACTGTCTGGCCACACCTAGCCAAAGTGGCTCAGCAATATCTGTCATGTCCACCAACCAGTGTACCAGTGAATGTGTATTTTCAATGACAGGGGATATCATGAGCCCTCACCGCTCAAGGCTGGCACTAGAGTTGATGGAAATGCTAGTATTTTTGAAAATAAACCTGCCTTTGCTTTGGTTTCCAAATTTTCCCTGTGAATGGCAAGATGAATAAAACGCTGTGCCTGTCCATCCACTGTCCAGGCCATACGTACCTACAAGGGCATGACCTCAAATGCTGTGCCTGCCCGTCCACTGTCCAGGTTGTATGTCCCTACAAGGGCCTGACCTCAAACACAGTGCCTGTCCGTCCACTGTCCAGGCCGTACGTCCCTACAAGGGCCTGATCTCAAACGCTGTGCCTGTCAGTCCACTGTTTAGGCTGTACGTCCCTACAAGGGCCTGACCTCAAACGCTGTGCCTGTCTGAGTTTAGTTCTAGTATTTCTAATTTCAGTTTCATGTATTTGTGCATCAATTCTTTCCAGAATATTCTTTTCCTGTTTTGCATCATTTGGAATGTAAGAGTATAAAAAGCTGACTTCAGATGTTTGAAGCTTGCATATTTCATATGCCTAATAGTTTTTATGACCTTCATAATATGGGCCATGTTCCCGAAATCTTTCTTAGCTGCCAACAGTAATGTTTCTAGTACTATAGAAAACTGGTGGTAGTTGCTCTCTAGCTCATCCTCTGTGTTCCCATAGTTTACAGAGGCACTGTGTAAACTACAAAGACAACATAGGTTGATATTGAAGATTTAGACTTGAGTAGCGTTTTTCTTATTTCTGAAAGCTCTTCATGTTCCTTTGTCATCAGCTGAAGTGCATAAGTACAGTTAATAGCTTCTGGGTATTCACAAATAATCTCCAGCTCATTTCTTGCTTCACAAATGGCAGTCTCTATTGCTTTAAAAGAATCCTCTGTTGAATTACAAGGGCTTGACCTCTAACGCTCTGCCTGTCTGTCCAGGCTTTATGTCCCTAAAAGGGCTTGACCTCTAATGCTGTGCCTGTCCGTCCAGGCCTTATGTCCCTAAAAGAGCTTGACCTTGAATACTGTGCCTGTCCATCCAAGCCTTATGTCCCTAAAAGGGCTTGACCTCCAATGCTGTGCCTGACTGTCCAGGAGCCCTTTCCTGCTCAAAGGACAGGGAATTCTCCCCAGGGTAGCTGGCCAGCCTCTCTCTTAGTACCTGTTGACCCATGTTGAACTGCTGTTCACATGGCACCCTCCTGCACATCGCCACACTTTGAAGGCTCGTGCTCCACTCTAGGGGCCAACCCATTGTGAGGATCCCTTCCTTGCTCAAAGGAAAGGGAACTCTCCCCAGGGTAGCCGGCCAGCCTAACTCTTAGTACCTGTTGACCCATGTTAAACCGCTGTTCACAGTGAGACCTCCTCCACGTTGCCAAGCTTTGAAGGCTCATGCTCCACTCTAGGGGCCAACCCATTGCAGGGAGCCCTTCCCTGCTCAAAGGAAAGGGAACTCTCCCCGGGGGTAGGCAGCCTGTATGTACCCTCTGACCCATGTTGAACCGTTGTTTACATGCACCCTCCTCCGCCTCGGCCTTGAAAATTCTCATTTGTATATCTGCTATGTCCACCAGATTTTAAAAGACCAGCCAGAGCTCACTAGACGCCAATGGAAACACCCCACTCTAGGGGCCAGCTCATTGCGGGGAGCCCTTTCCTGCTCAAAGGAAAGGGAACTCTCCCCGAGGCCAGCCTGTCTTGCCCATATCAAAACCACAGGGACCTGACTACCTCGGTGTTGCGTCTGTCGCTGCTCGACGCCCTCACTCCGTCCTCTTTACCTCTATGGCGACTCCCTCTGGGTCTGATGGACGGCTGGCTACCATGTCGTCTCCACGCCGTCCGGACCGGCTTGACGTTGCAACTCCGCCAATTTGTCTTGATGCCTAGGGCGCGCGCGCGTCCCGACTCTTGTACCAGCAAGGGTGCGAACCTCAGGGGTGTCCCCCTGAGATGACGTCATCTAATTCCAATATTTAAAGGTCTTTTAAAATGCTAACAAATTGAGTTAGCAAGGAAACGCAAAGGGATTCATTCCAAGCTACTCTGCCTCCTCGGACTTATCAGAGGTACCTGCTCCTCGGGGGCCTCGCTCTTTTCTTTATTTTCAGATTACAGATAGGAACTGGTACTTGCACCTCGAGGGCCCATGTTCCTGGACATTCTGAAGATTCTCTACTGCCTGGAAGCTATCACTGCTACAAACAACTGTGAGTTACCATCGCTCTCTCAGAGCTTTCCCTGGAACCAGGTACTCGCTCCTCGAGGGCCTAATTCTTTCCAGCTCCTGAGCTTACTTGAGACCTTACGTGAGTTATGTCATCTAGTTCTATTCATGAACTCTGCCTACTCTGCCTACTCACTTTCTACAGTTTCTCAACAGCTCAGCCATCCTGGGATCATTGTTCCAGTACCTGAGGGACTACAGCCCTGCCGGGCATATCAGCTCACTACTGCTACCTCTGGTGGTTTCTAATAACCTGTTTAATAAAAGAACTAATGTGTGTCTGTCTCCATTCTCCAGCCTAGCCGGTGGTCCCTCTCGGGCTATCCTACCGAGAGCGTGGTCATCTGCCATCCGCCCAGGGATCCACCCACAACTATATCAGATTCATTACAGATTGCTACTCCTTAGCAAGACAATATCTGAGACACTACAAGATTGCTGACTCCTCCCTCTCCAGGAGCCCGCTACACAGAGCTTTCTCTTCAGATTGCTCCTCCTATCTGATTGCTCCTCCCATCAAGCATCTTCTCCATAACAGATTGCTAACTCGAGCAGCAGATATACAACAGATTGCTAACTCCCTAGCAAATTACTAACAGATATTTAACACTCGGCTCTGCCAGCCTGTCTTGCTGCTATCAAAACCACAGGGATCAGACTACCTCCGCTCTGCCAGCCTGTCTTGCCCCTATCAACTTTCTGCCACTCTGCCTTGCTGCCGTACACCAGATGATTCACTCAGCTCCTTGTGGTGTTCTTGCCACTATCATGGTTCCTCAGTGTGTTGGTGCTAGTCTTTCTGCTTGCTATGTTCCCCATTCATTGTGCTGTAGGATGTTGCTGCCACTTGTCTTGCCACTTTACCTGTCATGCTTCCTTCAAGGGTTCATGCATCTGTTATCGGTGCTCTCTTTTGAAGCTGTGGTGTGTTTTTGATACTCTTGCTGCTGCTTTGCACCTCTGTTAAAGCACTCTTGCCACTCCTGGTACCCCTTTTCCCCTTTAAAGTGCCTTAGGCTATTCATGCCACTTTGGTGCCACTTTGCCCCAGTCTAAGTACCTTGGAGCTCTTTTCTCGTTCTGATGATTGCTCCCCAGAAGTTTCATCAGAATTGATAAGGAAACTCCAATTCTGCAGCCAAAAATAGGCTGCAAATACTTCCCCCATTGACTTTAATGGGAAATCGGAAAACAAATAAACAAATCAACAAATTGGTTTTCTCCCTATGAAACGAATACAACGAATTTGGGTCCCTGTGAAACGAATACCGAATCACAATTAATTTTTTCCTTCTGCACATCCTTACCACACGTATCACCTCCCATTTTGTGAGACCCCCTAGGCACAGTTTGAAAAAGATATAGCCATTTAGGCAACAATATCATTTGAAAAAGGGCAATTCTGCCCGACAGAGATGAGGGGTACGCCATCCAAGCATGCAGTTTTTGCCCAGTGTGGTCTAACAGCAGCTGATAATTAATCTGCTTCAGTTTAGTGGGATCTTTATATAGACAGATTCCTAGATATTTAAAGGAGTTGCCTGCCCAGTGCATCAGAAAGTCAGGGCCACATAAGTCTAATACAGCATCTTGCATAAGTAAAGCTTCTGACTTGTTGAAGTTTATTTTCAAACCTGCTAGAAAACTCTTGAAGAAGCAAGTGAAGAGAAGACTTTGGCTCAGTAAGGTGTAAAAGTATGTCATCAGGGGGAGATCCAAGATGGTGCATTAGAGGAAGGACGTGTAACATCTCTCCCGTTTCGATTTTATTTGGTGTTTGCAAAATTTTCCTCATGTCCCACTCTGGTTGGAAAAGAAGGGCCAGAGAAAGGCTGATTATGGAGTCTCCTGCTGGAGTGATACGGGGGCCGATGGATGCTCACCTCCTCAGAGAAGTGGCAACACCGGGTGAGGAGTCGCTGCGGGAATGCCGTGGAGAAATTGATACAGCTGACGCCCTGCTTGACTCACTGCTATCTCTCTCCCCGGACGAAAGAACAGCCCCTGGAAATCCTGTGGCTAGTTGGACAGCTACCCTCAAACACCCGGAATTCCTTCCGGGTTGTACCGGAGAGGAGGAGACGCTGAGAGCCGGAGCTGGAGACAGCTACAGGAGGACGGCGCTTCCAGAAACTACAGGATCAGAGGGTTTAATACCCGACAGAGGAGAGAAGCAGGTGCTGGAGGAGATAGCTTCTTGGCAAGTTCCTGAACTAAGAGAGGAAGATTTGCAGGATCTTAGCCCCGTGCTAACACCACTGGTAAGACCAGAATCTTTTTCGCTTGAGTCTATATGGATGGCTATTGAAGCAATGAACAACAATATGAATATACAATTCAAACCTATCATAAGAAAAATTGCACAGACTGAGTTACAATTGCAAAAAATAAAGGAAAAAAATCATAGAAAATAAAAGGGAAGTTATACAATTAAATTCAGAAATGGGGGAAATGAAAAAGTTAAATCAAGGCATTATTAAAAATAATTTATATATACTGAGAAAACTAGAGAATATGGAAAATCAACAAAGAAGCAAAAATTTGAGAATGATCAATTTTCCCAAAAAAACTTCGGTAACACCAATAGAAATGTGGACAAAGTTTGCTATAGAGACTTTGAAAATACCTCAAGCGGCCTTAACCCCACTATAAAAAATATATTACCTCCCTACAAGGAAAAAGACTCAAATAGAAGGAAAAGAACTGCAACAATTATCTCCTTTGAATATATCGGCGATTCTGGAGTCATCTTTGGAGGAGGAAGCCCAGCCAGCAACATTAATAATTACTTTTCTGTTAGACACGGATAGGGACCGGGTCCATAGGCGATATTTTCGTAATAAAACGGAAGTGTTTTGTGCTTTGAAAGTATTAACTTTTCCAGATTATGCAAAGGAGACACAGACCAGGAGAAAACAGTTTCTGGAATTAAGAGAGGGGGTGGTCCAAATGGGAGCCCAATTTTTTAAAACGTTTCCCTGCAAGTGTCTCATAAAATTTCGAGATTTAACTTATACTTTCTTTCAACCACAACAGTTAGAAAAATTTGTAAAAGATAGAATTAATGTCTTGCCAGAGACTGTCCCTGAAGTAGCACCTGTGTAAACCTCATTAAAGGGTTAAAATGTTCAATGTAAAGTTATATTAACCGTTCTCTCACCTAATGCTTTCTGAATATTTCAGTTGGAAAGGGTAATGAACATTTCCTAATTAAATTGTCTCCTGTGTGGATCTCCCAGGTATATTGTGGGCTAAGAAATGTGAGACAGTAGTAAAGTTATTTTCTTCTGTTTAGGATAAAGTTATATGTTTTATACAAATGTCTGTGCTCACTAAATTTTCCTTTAAATGTTTGCAAATTATGTAACATTTAAAAAATGTAATAAAGAGAAAATTAAAAAAAAAAAGTATGTCATCAGCAAAAACAGTTAACTTAAACGATAGACCCTTGTTACCAGCGAATGAGATCCCTGTAATAGCCGAATTGTCTCTAATCCTTTGGAGGAGTGGTTCCAGAGAAATGAGAAAAAGGAGGGGCCAATTTTCAACTAAAACTGGCTAAGTTAGTAGATGACTTTAAATCTGCTTCTGAGTAGGTCTAAAGTTATGTGGCTTTGTGTGGCCGAATAACTTAACACTTAACCAGATAGATTCAAAAGAATATATTTGGTTAAGTAGCGTTTCTGAAAAAACCTCACAAATCATGGGCTGGCATGCCCAACTCTGTCCCAAGCTCCCTCCCACCAAATTCTAAAGGCCCTGCAGATCCGAACTTGCCACTTCTTCCCTAAAAAGCTCCATTTTTAGCTTTCAAAAAAATATATAAGGTCTGTGAGTCCTATGCCATATATTCCCCCTACCCTATCCCCTGCTCCTACTTTCCTTATTTTAAATGCTAAGATCTTGTGTTCAGACCCACCATCCACCCCAACTCTCTCCCTAATACCTCCCCAGCCCAGTATCTTAAGTTGTTATATTCCTCACCAGCAGGCCGATACAGTAAGGAGTGGTAGGAAGAGCTGCGTTAGTGCCGGGCGCACCTGCGTTTGCCGCACGCACAGTCCGGCTCACCTACCGCTCGATACTGTATTTAAATAGCTTGCAAATGCAAGCCGCGTCCAATAAGCGTCCGTGAAGCGTTAGGCCCACGCAACCCATTTTACTGTATAGGCGCTTTATACAGCGCCTATACAGTAACCTGGGTGCGCTGGTACCTGTTATTTCAAATGACATTTGAAATGACAGGTACCAGGAAGTGGATCCCAACTTTAACCAAAGAAAACCTAAAACCCCCTCCTCCCGAAGCGACTCGACATGTAAAATATGTAAATCCCAAAAACCTAAAACCCCCTCCTCCCGAAGCAACTCGACATGTAAAATATGTGAATAAGTGTAACCAACTTACTTTTTGTTTCTTTTTCAGCCCTTTCAGCCTTCTCTGCCGTCCTCTGGTGGGGGCAGCCGGCAACGAAAGCGGCTTCCAGCGGCCCCCGCCGGCGAAGACGGACGAACGCACGCCCGTAGTGCATGGGCGCTCAAGCCAATGAAAGCACATGGACGGGTGCTCTAGCCAGCGAAGCGTATGCCATGCGCTTCTCTGGCTAGAGCGCCCAAATTGACGGGCACTCAAGCCAATGAAAGCACATGAACGTGCGTGCGTGACTTCACGGCATATGTCACGCACGCCCGTCCATGTGCTTTCATTGGCTTGAGCGCCCGTGCACTACGGGCGTGCGTTCGTCTGTCTTCGCCGCGGGGGCCGCTGGAAGATGCTTTCGCCGCCGGCTGCCCCCGCCGGCTGCCCCCTCCGGAGGACAGCAGAGAAGGCTGAAATGGCTGAAAAAGAAACAAAAAGTAAGCTGGTTACACTTATTCACATATTTTACATGTCAAGTCGCTTCGGGAGGAGGGGGTTTTAGGTTTTACATATTTTACATGTCAAGTCGCTTCGGGAGGAGGGGATTTTAGGTTTTTAGGTTTTCTTTTTGGGGAAAGTTTGCCGTCTACCCTTACCCCTGCCTCTAACGCAGGGGTAGGGGTAGGCGGTAAATTAGCAGGTTAAACGCGCGGCTAAACTGCAGGTTAAAAAGGCGATAGTCGGGGTGCGCATTACTGAATGGGGGGGAAAGCTAGTCCGATCGTTTACATCTCATATACATGCCACGGGCGGAAGGGGTTACTCGTTGATTTAAAGAGGCGGTAAGAATGTGTTAAAGGGGATAGTGAATCGCGGTTTGGACTAACGCGGCCAAATTGTGAGTAGAAGGCGGGTTAGAAGCAGGGTAACCACGGCCGCACTTTACTGTATTGACCTGCTGGATTGTGGTAGCATTCTACCGCGATCCGAGCCTGGTGCGTCTGCCGTTGCTAGGCTACTACATTGGGAGCGTATGTTGGGAGCGGTACCCAGGAGCAGTACAGGACTGCAAGGCAGAAGGTTGGGCAGGACAAGGGCCAGTCTTCCACCTAGCCAGCCTTATTCCCCGCAGGTTGAGCCCTTGGATTCTGGGGGACAGTAGGTCTCTGTGGCGGCAGTATATAATACTGAGTCAGTATTATAAAACAAGGCTGGACACAGACACTGGCAGGAAGCTTGGGCACAACATGCAGGCAGGTCCTAGACATGGAGTGCAAGCAGGACTTTGCAAGGTTTGGTACAGGAGCTGGAGGAGGCATGGCTTGTTACACGCTTGTTACACGTACAATACACGCACGCTTATTACACGCACAATAAAGCTCTGGAATTTGTTGCCAGAGAAGGTAGTTAGTGCAGTTAGTGTAGCTGGGTTCAAAAAAGGTTTGGATAAGTTCTTGGAGGAGAAGTCCATTAATGGCTATTAATCAATTATACTTAGGGAATAGCCACTGCTATTAATTGCATCAGTAGCATGGGTTCTTCTTAGTGTTTGGGTAATTGCCAGGTTCTTGTGGCCTGGTTTTTGGCCTCTGTTGGAAACAGGATGCTGGGCTTGATGGACCCTTGGTCTGTCCCAGCATGGCAATTTCTTATGTTCTTATGTTCAGGAGCTGGACGCGGAACAAGGACTGGGTCTACAATAGACAGAGACAAGGCAAGGTAATGAGCACAGCCAGGGAGAGATACAAGCAAGGCAGGATACTGGACAGGACATTAAGCAGGAACTGGGACAAGGAATGGATGCAAGGGCCTGGAAAGGACAGGTTGCTTTGAACAGGATACTGGAACACAGAGAGAGCTGTAGACAGGATATTAGAACAGACAGGGAGCTGTGGACAGGATACAGGAATAGATAGGGAGCTGTGGGCAGGATAGAAAAGACAGGACAGGGCAGGGCACGGCAAGACCAGACAAAGACAGAATTAGACAAAGCAGACTAGGGCAGGGCTTAGGCAAGAGGACAAGGGTAACACAGAACATTGAACACAGAAGCCCGAAGGCAGCAAGACTGGAGGCCCGAAGGCCACTAAGCAAGGAAAGACCTAGGCAGGCCACATATCAAGGCCTAGGGTAATGGCAGGCACGGAGGCCACAAGGCAAGGTAAAGCCTAAAGTAGGCCACAAAGCAAAGCAAGAAGGCCTGAGGGCTACAAGGTAAGACAAGGCCTGAGTAGGCCACAGAACAATTCACAAGGAGCAAGTAAGCTCAGAGGCCACAAGGCAAGGCCCGGGTAAGCCACAGAGCAGGGTACTAGGAGCAAAAAGGGGGAGGCCACAAGGCATAAAGCAAGGAAACATTGGCCAGGTCAGAGAGCCAAGAGTGAGTCCATGAATAGGCAAGGCTGGGTTACATAAGGCTGGAGCTTGGGTGTGGTGAAAGCTTTGAGGAGGAGCTTGGCAAGGTTGGAGATTAAGCTTGTTGAGGTACCCAGATGGAGTGGAGATTGCACTACAGGCTGAGTCAGAAGGCCAGTGAGGAGATGACTTGGAATGCTCTGGATGGAGTTATCTGCTGGTGAGAAGGTGTCATAGCCGGCATGGTAAGGCTGTGAAACAGGTGAAATCCTGACACAAGGGGTTAGATTCAGGAGCAACATCTGTACATATTTTGTAATAGAAAGGGTGAATGGTGCATGGAATATGCATCCTTAGCAGGTGGTGGAAGTTAAAATGGTAACAGACTTCATAAATGTATGAGATAATCCTAGAAGATTCTTAGTTGAAAAAGTGAAGTGATGCTAGAAGCACGGCCTAGCAGCACATGCTTAAAGTGTCCTATTTAAACAATTTGAGTGTTCGGGCTTCAAGAATGAATGACAAAGTGGACAGTTTGGCATGTTAGTAGTGCTAGCAGAAAGACAAGCAATCATGCACCTGGTCTGTCTGGCAAGCTGTGATGATGCAACTAAATAGCAGCTGGCTCTGTCTGCCAAGTTGCAAGTACAATTATATCTAGAATTCCTAGTGACAAAGTAGATGTTCAAGAATCCGAGTCTATCTGGCAGCCTACACGAGGGATTTAGAAGGATAGATGTTCGGGTAACAACGACGCTGGTATTGGTGACTATTACAAAGCTTTGTGGTTAGACATGGGAATGAAGGAGATGCTAAGTATGAACTAAATAGGGGATCTTGAATGCTCATAAACCCAAGATGGTAGAACACAATGGATGAAGATGACAAACTGTCCTAGATAAGGAGTGATATCTTATGAGGAGTCCATGTTATATGTTGGACAACTGAAATGAATCATTAGCAGTGTGGACAAGAGTAACAGGTCAGATTGGATGGGCCAGTTGATGTTTTACTGCAGTCATCTACTATAATACTGTTTATTTATTCATATACATTTAATATTTCACCTTTTCCTGTGGAAAAGGCACACAAGGCAGATAAAAGGAGGATACACTGAGCACATGAATGAAGCATACACATAGACTGAGAAAATTAACACAGTAATGCAAACTACATTAGGACGGGATAATGTAGACAACATAAAAGCACGATATATGATTCTAAGGAAATTAACAAAAAAAATGGTGTGATATATCTGGGGAAAAGGGAAAAGGGTTTAATAGCAAGGTGATCCAGAAGATGGCACTCAAAGCTACAAATCATTATGTGGGACAGGGAAGTAATGAGGGGAAAGTCTCTATAAAAAGTCTTTGCTAAAGAGTCTAAGAGAAAGCTGGCTGAAAAAAACAAGTTTTGACTTTTTGTGGAAAGTCATGTAACAGATTTCCATTTATAGTGCAGTTCCAAACTTCTGGCAAAAAGCAATTGAATTCTCAAAGTCTCATGAATGAGCATTTAGCCGATGACAGTGAAGGAGGAGACAGAAGAGCCGAGAATTGGAGCTCCCTTGTGGAAGTTCAGGTGATAAGAAATTGGAGAATATAATCAGAAGCCAGTTGGTTCAACTACTTGAAGACAAAGCATAGTGCTTTTAATTTTACCCTGCTCTCCATAGGCAGCCACTGTGACTTCTGCAGAATTGATTTGCATGGTCAGAGGATTTGGCTTCTACCAAAAGTCCTGCTGCTGCAAGCTCTAATAATTGGATGAATTTGAGACTATATTGAGAGATGCTTTGGAACAGGAAATTGCAGTAATCATTGTAAGAGGTTCCCAAACCCCTACTGTGGGGCCCCCTGCCAGTCAGCTTTCCAGGATATTCACAATGAATATGCATGAGATAAATTTTGCATTCAATGGAAGCAGTGTATGCAAATTTATCTCATGCATATTCATTATGAATATCCTAAAAAACAACTGGCTGGGAATTCTTCAGGACAGGTCTGGGACCACTGATCTATGCAATTAGTGATTAAACAGTGTAGGATAGTAGCTAGATCCCTTTCATTGAAGGAGCAGTGAAGCTGATGAATCTGGCAAAGGTGCATGAAAGAGATTTTTACTATGGTTGAGATGTTGTCAGGGGCACCTAAGTTTAAACCCACAGCCCTGAGAGTTGTAGGCTGGGAACCAGCAACAGAGCCATAGAGGCTACTAACGAATGAAAAAGCCTGAGAATTGCTATCCTCCATAGCCAATGAAGGTTGACATGCCACCAAAGGCTCTCGATAGGACCAGCATTGGATATGCCTTAAATGGAGGCCAGCATATAAGGAACTCCCAGAAGGCACAACTTTGCTGGTCCAACAAACTACTTGGTGTCTACATTATGGAAACTCTGTTCGTCCAACCTTTGATCCTGTTCCTGCCCAACTCGTCTCAGGAACTTCTGTTCCTGCCAAGTCATCGCAGTGACTTCTATTCTTGACTCCCCATCTAACATCAGGCTTAAATCTCCATCCTGTCCAATGTATGGGCTCAACTATAATGACCTTGGGACCTCACCTCGTCAGGTATGCTATCTACTCTCCATGGCAGTTCCTGATAGTTTGGATCAGCCCAAGCCTGAGTCTAGGTTGAAATGGAGCTCATGGCCAGGGCTTCCAACAGTTTGAAAGATTTATTTAAAGCGATTCAAGCAATGCAGGCTCAACTCAATTCCTTCCAGACTTCATTGTGCGATCCTGGCCTGCTCATGCCCCTCCCTGACCACACTCATGCCCCATCCGTTTTTTAAAATGTTTTTATGCATGTACCAGTAGATACGTGCTTACTAGCACAGTTTTTTTTCCCATGTATCTTTATTGAGGCATATAATAAAATATACACCATATATGTGGAAGACTGTTAACCTACAATGCTACGCTTCCATATTTTCTTATTATTCAAAATCAAAATCAAACTTTGATTCATAACCTCTAGCCATTAGTAAGTAGAGTGAAATCAGAGTAAAACCAGAATATTTTTCAGGTATAGTATTGTGTAGTTCAAAAGCAAGCGGGTATTGCACAGTTTCTTGTCACATAGGGGCACCTATCCCAGGTTCTTCACCAATCCTCTAGAGAAGAAAGAGCCTTGATTGAAGGGGGTAGAGATTCGTAATAGACCAACCAGATGTCCTTAAAAAGGCGCTTCTTACTGGGGGAGAGATGTTTGTACATAGATCCATATTCCAGCTGGTATAGCTCAGTCATGAGAGTAGACCAAAGGTTCCCCAGGGGAGGAGTAGACTCTAGCCATCTTGGCAGTATACTTTTTTTTGCAATAAGACAGGCTTTAGACATGAACCACACATTATCAATGTTGAGACTGGTGTCTCCCATGTCAAAGTTCAAAATACAGAATGAACAAGACCATCTAACCTCAGTACCAAAGAGAGCTGAAAGGCGGTTGTGAATAGAGTCCCAAAAATTTTGTATAGCTGAGCATTCCCATAAACAGTGGATCAGCGAAGCTAGCGGTTTGTCACATTTGAGGCATGAATCAGAAGCAACAATTCCCATCTTTTTCGCTTTTGCCGGGGAATAGACAGATCTATGAAAGATTCATTGTTGCAGTTCACGAAGACTAACATTGTTAGTTATCTTCGGTATCGAAGAGTAGCAATGTTTGAGCATGTTCACCTCAATCTCTTCAACACAATCTTTGGACCATTTAGGAAATAGAATAAACACGGAACATCTGTGCCGAGTCATAAAAGGGATATATTTTCAAATGTTCCTTGTATCGCTTCCACGCAATGTTTCAGTTGTAATGTAAACCGGTGTGATCTGTATACCTTACAGGAATGTCAGTATATAAGAATTTAAAATAAATAAATAAATAAATATAGACACAATAAAGTGCCTGCTTTTGCAATGAAAGACTTGAACAATCCAGTATGGAGTGAATTATCAATCTCTCCCTCCACCACTTTCATCAAGGTAAGGTATGACGCTCTCAGATACCCGTAAATTAAAAAATGATGTGGTTGCATTCCCAGTTTTTCTTGACACTGGGCAAAGGAATAAAAATGTCCCGTGTTTGGATCCAGTAGATCTTTAAGTGGCCAATTGGGGGCTATATTAAATTTGTTTACTCCAGGCAGAAGAGATAAAGATTCCAGCGAGGATCCCCTTAAAGGATATTGTGTGGAAATGTGGATAGGTAAGTTTAATAATTTGCGGGTAATTCCTCATATCCTTCTGAGAGTTCTCACCAAGCCATATCTCTTTTGAAGACCCTGTAAGGCACTGGGTGTGGAATGAAGAACAAAGCTCGGATCCAAGGGGGTACAAATAGCCTTTACTAAATGAGGGTCTGCATATTCCGAAGTTCCATGCACCCAATCCCCCAAGAAGCAGAGATTAGCCGCCCAAGAATAAACCATGTGATTTTGGGGCAGTCAAGGTGGTATAAGACAACTGAACTTTCTTCCCCCTCCACACAAATGACCTCACAGCTTTTTGTATCGTTCGATGGTCTTTATTTAAGAGAATATAATGGAGCATTAAAAATAAATAAATCAGCTTTGGGGCAATTACCATCTTGATCACTGCTATACGTCCCTGAAGGGACAATGGCAAAGATTGCCAGCCTACTAATTTGCATGACACCTTCTCTATGGCAGGGGGAATATTAAGGGCATACCATTTCCCTGGGTTAGGGTGAATAAGGATACCCAAATATTTGATTGTAGAGCTAGCCCATTTCACTGGAAAGGCTAGCCAGGTATCTTTCAGAGTCCCTAACAGATCTAGGGCCTCGGTTTTGCCTAATTCAATTTAAACCCAGAGAGTGACTGATATATTGAAAAAATATGCAAAGCCGTTGGGAGAGCAGTGCAGGTGTGCGATAGTAGGAGCAGGATATCATCTGCAAAGAGGAGTTTTTATAGTTTTGATGTCCCACCGGAAGTCCTGTGACTTCTGGAGTCGTGTTCAATTTTCGCATGAGAGGTTCCACGGTCATTATGAACAAAAGGGGGGAAAGGGGGCATCCCTGTTGGGTGCCTCTTTCCAGTTGAAATTCCTCAGATAATATACCATTGACCAGCACCCTACCATGGGATTCGAGTAAAGTAGTGTAATATAAATCATACATTTTTCCTGTAAACCCCATCTTTTGAAGTACCTTCTTTAAAAAAGGTCATACGACCCTATCAAAGGCCTTTTCCGCGTCACATGTCACAATCAATGGGTCTGGGAGTGAGAGGATAGTACAATTTTCCAGGGCGGCTTGGACTTTATGCAGATTGACCATGGACCACCTCCCAGCTACAAAGCCCACTTGGTCAGGAGATATGATCAGTGGCATAATAGGTTTTAGTCTATTAGCAATGATTTTCGCATATAATTTAATATCAAGATTTAATAATGAGATTGGCCTATATGAGGAGGGTTATAGTGGGTCCCTCCCAGCTTTCGGAAGAACTACGATAGTAGCAGTTCTCAGGGTGGAAGGCATCATTCCTTGACTTGCCATATTTTCAAACATGGACCTAAGTACGGGGACCAGGTCCAGCGATAAAAGATTTATAAAATATAGCAGTCATACCATCGGGCCCGGGGCTTTATTATCAGATAATGAATGTATAGCCTCCGAAACCTCTTCCATCCCTATAGGGTGATTTAAATGCGCCTGTTGCTCTTCTGTCAATTTAGGTAGGGAAATGGAGTGCAGAAATTCATCTATGGCCCTTTCATTTACCTCCTCCTCCGAGTACAAGGTGTGGTAATACTCAAAAAAAATTTGCGCTATATCCTGTGAGGAAGATTTAATTTCCCCCTGAGGAGTCTGGAGATTAGCAATGAATTTCAAAGGGTCCTGTGCTTTTAAGAGATGTGCTAGGAGGCGTCCCACCTTATTACCAAAATGGAAAACATTTAATTGTTTATGATGCAAGGTTCTTGTAGCCCTAGCATGTAAAAGATCATTAAGAGCCACTTGGGTCGCCTTATATTGGGGAAGTGCTCCATCCTCACCATTGATGTTTATCCTAAGTTTGAGAGTTCTCATCTGCTTTTCAAGGGAAACAATATCCTCGTCTAATTTTCTTTTTTTGTAGCTGGCATAATTGATTATATCACCACAAAGGACAGTTTTTGCCGTTTCCCACAAGAGCACAGGTTGGTCACTGTGCTGCGCATTAAACTGCATGAATTCACGCCATTTCTGTTGTAGAAGTGCCGGGAATTCTTTGGAAACAGGAGAATAATACTTTGGATATCAATAAATAGTCGATTAGAGAAAGTGTTGGATGGGCCCTTGCTATATGTGTGAATTCATGTTCCTCCGGATGGAGTGTTCTCCACAAATCCAATAATTTTAAGTGCTTACATAAAAATTTGGGCCTTTATTTATTTATTTATTTATTTATTTATTATTTTTGTTATACCGAATTTCATGACAAGAATCACATCAACCCGGTTTACAATTAACAATGTGTGTAAAGCAGAGGGTAACATGGTAATCAATATTCCAAATTCAAACTTCAAACACAGTAAACAATAGATTGGAAGTGAGAAAGTTACAATAAAACAGGGGGAGTTAACTTGGATCTGGAAAAGGGGGGATATAACTGAACAGTGAAATCTTTACATTGCCGACAATTGCATAGTTGTATAGCAAGAATGAATCTATATGAAACAGTTGTGTAGCATGATAATATGGAGCTGAGTATGATGTGAGGTTGGTGGTTTCTTATTTCAATCCAGTTTTTGAGTAAGAGTTTGTGCTGTTGTTTACTAATTTGGTGTCCTTTTCTTAGAGGATGCCTGTCGAGTGTGGGGTCTACCGCAAAGTTTAAATCTCCCCTAATATAATGGGGTAATCCCCAAGTTTTGAAAGGTGAGAGACTAGATTGGTAAAAAAAAAGTGGTCATACGAATTGGGGGCATAAACTGAGGCTAAAATTATAGGGGATCCCATCAAACTCCCCATAAGAATTACATATCTACTTTGGGGGGTCCACTATAGTCTCCTGAACCTTAGAAGAGATTGACTTGTGAATAAGAATTGCCACCCCCCGACTTTTTGAGGTACCGGAGGCATAAAAGACCTGCGCTACCCATTTAAAAAATTTTTTTTAACACTTCCTCCCAAAGCAGATGTGTCTCTTGGAGAAAAAACACCTTTGCGTGTAGACTGTTTAAGCACGTCTCTCTTTTTACCGGGGTGTCCAGGCCGGCCACATTCCATGTCACTACTTCTAACGCCATGGTGTATTCCCCATAAGGATATGTTGCAGGGAGAGATAGCCACTTCCACTAAGAAAGACCCCGCTCATGTGAGAAGAAATATTACCCACACTAATCCAACAGGGTAAAGTTTGTGTTGTGCTAGAACACCATTACTTTGTGAGACATCTTTATTGGGAATACAAGGGTGACCTAAATGCCCAAGGGTCCTGAAGGAAATTCTGTCCTCTGTCAGAAGAGTCTGTGGTGTGTAATGAATGTGTGAGAACTTAGACATACTCATTGCACACCACCCTCATCATAGAAAGGACCAGAGAGAGGGCTACGTAAAACTTAATAAAAAGCTGATTAATGCAGGGTAAATATTATTTTCCATAGCTGCTTTCAAAATATACAATATATAGAGAATGTAGTGTTCTTTTAGTGAATACATTCAACAAAATGAAATGATTTCCTTGTTGCCCAAATGACATTAACCACTATTCCACTAATTCAGTGGTATTCTCTTCCAGTCCTCAACAGTTGCAAGTGGGTCTGGTTTTCAGTATATCCCTAACGAATATGCATGTAATGGATTTGCATGCACATTGCTTCAACTATATGCAAATCTATCGCATGCATAACCTGAAAACTTGACCCGGCTGCAGCCCTCAAGGACTGGAAGCAAATACCACTGCTCTTATTGATTCCAAGCTTTGGCGGGGCTGTGACTATTGTAGTTTTAATCAGATTAACCTCAAACATCCTAGACTACTACTATTCCATATAATTGCATGGATATATCATATGTCAATAGAATATGTTGCTTTTAGTGCCATAAATCAGTCTGAAAGAGTCTAAAAATTGCAACAGGGAGAGAAGAACAAGAAGTAGTGGAACATGAAAATATAGCATACCAATCACCGGTTTTCTTCTAATTGGAGGAAAGGAATTGCTGTTAATAAAGAAAGGTAGTCAGGATCATCAAAAAAGCTGGATCTGATATTCATAAAACTGATTTACCAATGGTTTTAGAATCTAGGTTTCCCATATAGGTAAAGCCAAAATACCAACAGAATGACAGTTATCTGTTTACCTGCCCTTTTCATCTCTCCCCAGGCAATTTTTATGGTATGATATGGATTTTTTCAATGTATATTTGGAAGGATTACAACAAAGACATTGCCTTAAGAAAGTATTTACTGTAGTGTGATGAGTGTTTAGGTATATGGTTGCTAAGCAACTATACTATGTTACTAATGTGGAGATATGGCTTTGGAGTATGTTTAAGTCTACAGTGAACATAAGTAGAGTTTCTCTATGTACTTCCAATTCAGCAGACCATCTGAGTGTCTGTTTAAAAGATAACTGTAATTTTTTTGTACTGCACAGTATTTCAAAAGCATATATGACAAGGAGCAATGCTTAACCTGTGTCAATTAAGAATATCATGAGATGTTCTTAGTCAAGTTTAATGAGGAACGATTAATAGCCATAATTGGTGCAGCTCTCAGTGTGCAACATTGATGGAAAAAGGAACGAAAATTGTTTTCACAGTGAATATCTGTTGTAACCACTCACATCAGATGGACGTAGTAGTTATTTCATCACATAAGTAGGTAAACTAGTCAGCATGTGAAGCTGCACTTGCAAGCATACATACATGCAAGAAACTTTGACCTTTATAAAAACAAAGTATTAACAGAATTGTAATAGAGAGTATACTACTGTCTCTGCTGCAGGTTGAGGTACTCCTCTGGATCCTCCTCCACCCAGGTAGTCCCCTCTCCGGTCCTAGAATTTTTCTTAGTTACAACAGGAAGAAAGTGTGTCATATCCACTGCCCTGGACCAGCAGCAAGATGATACCTTCATCCTGGACCATTTGAAACATTTAAAAACAAGTTAAATTTGGAATAAAGAACATATTAATTTGACCCAACCATCTCTCTTCATAAACATCCCTATAGTCTTCTAATAGTAGGTCATATCTTTACATATAAATCCCTAATTATATTTATTGCCTACCTAATAAATAAAATATATAAGAAGTTGTTCTATTTATAAAAAAAATCTGCATATATAATTGGCAATAGGGTCCACCAAGAGATACCCTGAAGGGCCCAGTACTTGCCCCAATATACTAAATGTAGAAAGGGAGGCTGTTGCTTTTGAAAAACCAAAGCTAATAGCACCACCATGGTTTCTTAAGGCAATAATTTATTTATTTTATTTATTTGAGTTTTTTTCTTGACCGACCATCATCAGAGATATCATGCCGGTTTACATATAACAGGGGTAAAATACGAAAGCAGGATGAGAGCAGTTACAAAAAACAGGTTATCGGGGAACTGGGAGGTGCTGAGTTAGATGCACGAGGGAGCGATAGCTAAAGGCATGAAATCTGAGAAGCTAACTTATGTACATAATCTGATTAGCAAACTTATATACATAATCTGAGTCTTCAATGTTAATATGTTATACAGGAGAGTAAATATCCAATATCTCGTACAAAGTGTGGACAGGTTAACAGCGTTGAAAGATTTCTTGCAAATGGATGTTGGGAGGTAGCACAGGGAGTACAAACAAATATGTACATACAGGCGAACCTGTCAGGTTGAAAGTAGGAAGAAAGGGGGAGGGGGCTACAGGGCTCTTTAGGGGAAAAGTGGGAAGGTCGGGAGGAAGAATATCCCTGTGCAGTTAAGGAGAGATGATCCTATACATGATCACAAAGGCATGGTAGACTACACTTTAAAGGGCTCTTGTCCATTTCACACAATGCTATACACCACATGGTGAATAATGGATTATGAGATTCAATTAAGGATACCTATAAAGAAGTCAGGGGTGGGAGCCAATGAAGTCCATTCTTTCTTTCCCTGACAATGATAGATCTGTAATTGATGTACCCATTATTGGCCTTGAGAGACACACCAGTCTTTGAGAAATGTTTGAGAGATGCCGAGCCTCCCAGAGAAGAGTGTTTAGATGCCAACTAAATCTAGAAGAGCTGCCTGAAAGAGCAATTTACTAACAGTGGAAGCCTTACCTATGGGGCAACCTAGGCCATTGCCCAAGGCCCCATATTGGGGGAGGGGAAGGTACCCCAATGGCATTTGGGGGTAATACACCTTATAATCTCTTCCAGCACAATCTCCGCAGCTGCAGTGAGCAGTGTTTTCCTCTGCAACAGCATTCCTTACCTCCAGCACATTCACTGCAGCTGTAGTGAATAGTCAATCTCTGGCAGAAGGGGCACACATGCAGAAGACACATGTGCCACAAGATGTGAAAAGTGTGTGCAGGTGATATTGTTCCATGCACCTCTGCCACCTTGTGCTTGCAATCTCCCACTATTTCCTCTTCCTTAGAGCTCTTGTCGCCTTACGCTGTCATCCATAGTTGCTGCTTTGCCTCAGATCCCCTACTGCAGCTCTTAGTTGGGAGCTTTGCCCCCCCCCCCCACCTCACCCACTTCAACTTGTCTCTCTGGGACTCTCATGGCCTACCTTCTTGGGGCCACCCCACCCCTGCGGACACTGAAGCTCTGGCTTGCTGCTTGCCTGCCTACCTACCTGGGAGTTCCCTCCCCCACTATTAAAGCCACTGAAGCTGGGACCAGCCTGCCTGGGAGCCCCACCACATTGCAGTCGCTGAAGCTGGGGTCTGTTGACTTCCAGCCTGGGAGCCACCCACCTATCAAGCTGAATTAACTACCATCTGCATGCTTGGGAACTTCCACTACATGAGAGGGATTTGCTGGGAGTGGGGGACAGCCACTGATAGTAAACATTTTTTGTTTTATGGGAGTCATGGTGTTGAAGCATCCCTCCTGAAAATCACCACTGCTACTAATGGTGGTGGTGGTTTTTGGAGGGGGGAGGTGGAAGGTTTTTTTTTTGGAGCCTCACAACATAAACTGCAATGCATTATTGAAGGAACATGCATTCTGAAAAGTGATCACGTAATTCTTGTTCAGGGTGGATTAGATGGTAATAAAGATGGTGTGTGGTCCTAGTCTTGACTTTTGCTCATGGCGCCAGAATTATTAACTCTGCCTCTGTTTAGTATGTACCTTTTATTCGATTTCAGACAACAGTTGCAAACATTCGCTTGGACTCCTCTAATTTTATTATAGTTTCTAGAGAGATAAGGCCACAAGTGCCGAGTCTTTTTCCTGTCTGGTAATGAGAGTACCATAAAAGTAAACAAGTTATCATGAAGATGCCTTCCATGCAGTTAAGCAACTATCATCTGAATCATCATTGGTATACTATGAGTTGTTGCTTTTTCATTCTCATGTGTAACACTTCAACATTATTATTTCAGCATTTACATAATGTCTTAAACCAGGGAACATTACAACAAACTCATAAGTGGATTTAGTAAGTCATGATAAGGCAATATCGTAAGTTAAACAGCATGTAACTAAATGCTGTTTATTGCGCGATACAACCATATTGTGGTACTATCGTGCCATAGAATACAAGATTTCCTCCCTCTATGGAAATAAGCTGCTTTGCATGCCTAAAATTTCCTAAGGCATACAAACCAGCTTATGCATAGGCAATCCTGGGGAACTAAAATAAACAGCTGGTTTAGAAAAAAGTCAGCTCCATTATTTTAGTGCATTTGAAGGAGTACCCGATGGTCCTGCAGAAAATTAAGCAAAGATGCCCACCCGATCACATACCCTCAAACCAGAAAAAATGACCCCAGAGGTCATTGGAGACCCCTGCCCATTCCCCCCCGCCCATCTTCTGAGGCAGCTCTGGTCCCCCCCAAAATAAAAAATAATGAGGGTAATCACATGGTGACTGCTCTCTCCCTTCCCTACCCCCTCCCTTAATTAGTAAAAAGATTTATCTCCGACGTGGTGCCAACGTCACGTGATTCCCCGTGGGGTCGCTCCGGGACCCTCGTTCGACCCAAAAGGAACTTTTGGCCAGCTTGGGGGTGTCAGGAGGCCCCCCCAAGCTGGCCAAAAGTTCCTTTTGGGTTGAACGAGGGTCCCGGAGCGACCCCGCGGGGAATCACGTGACGCCGCGTCACTCCGACGTGACGCCGACGTCACGTGCTCCTTGCAAAGGAGTTCAGAAATGGCGTCCTGACCCCACTGGACCACCAGGGAGTTTTGGTAAGTCTTGGGGGGGGGGGGGGGATTAAGGCGGGTGAGGGGTTTAAATTTTTATTTGCACATATGGACATAGACTCAACTTATGGAATTCTCCTTATGTCCATATTGACCGCAAATGACCCCCCTTTTCGACTTATGGACTTATGAACTTAAACTTTTGGTCTGCACATCCCTAGCACACATGCATACGTATATTTTAAAATAAACCTCCTGTGCATAAGTATGCATCTAATTTTAAGAGATAGCTTGTGCAAAATACTTTGTGTATCTTCCATTGGACGTGCATATGTAAGCAGATTTTGAAACATGCTTGCGTAAGGGTCATCCCCATTTTTCCAGTTAATCCACCAGTTTGCCCAGTTAATATCATGGTCTTCAAGACCTCTTTTTCATCCTGCATGCTTCCCAGTTGACCCAGACCTGTCACCCTGTCCTGTATTTGTAAACCCTAAAGCTTGAGTTCTACAGACTTGCTCCTCATCAGGAGTAGCAGTAAAGATATGCAGCCAACAAGCCAACGTACACTGCAATCTCTGGTTTTGAAATACAGAATTATGACTGGAAGTATTGGCCCCTCCCCAGAACGCCCTTGCTTCTCATGCCCTGCCCATTTTCTGCTTTCTTATTTTTGGTGCGCATACATGTATATATGCGCGCACTTTATGGCTTTCTAAAAATTGTGTTGCTTGTGCACGGCTCACATACGCATGTATGAGGGCATTTTTGCACAAGCAACACTTAAAATCAATCTCCTAATGTCTAGGATATTCTACCTCCCAACTCAAAAACATAACTATGGTGGTCTGGGGAGAGGGGGTAGGCAGACCACAACCCCCCACCCCCTAACCGGCTCATACCTCTAAAAGGGATCCTCAATAATAAACAGTGAGCCTGGCGCGCACCCTAGCTCCAGGCCCATCAATGCCATTTTTAAAAATGGTGCTAACCTGATATTGACACTGTCATGTGAAGGGACAAAATCCAGGGATCAGATCTAGACCATACTTTAGCCAGGTAGTGTTGAATATCAATGTTCACTGGCTAAAATGTAACCATGCTCCTGGGTTGCCTCCATCACCACCTCTTTTTCATCTGGCTAAATTTTGTGCAGGTAGTGAATTACCTGGCCAAACTTTTGCTGGGGAGCTGGAAGAAATGTTCAAATCTTAATTTTTTTGTCTGGGTAACTCCAAAGTTACCCAGACAAAGCCTTTGAATATCAACCTCACATATCTATATTCATCCATATAAATAAATATATGTATGTGCAATACAAATGTCCCCAAATATAAATTATTTTTGCAGGTATAAATTTTGAGCCTCATGGCTCAGCGAACCACTCCAACTCACCCAATCTACCCGCACTACTAGAGCAAACCTCGCTTGCACCCTTCAAGTCCCACCCCTCAAGAAGGCCCGCCTCTCTGCAACTAGGAACCGTGCCCTATCTATTGCCGGCCCAACGCAATGGAATGCCCTGCCCTCTCACCTCCGCCTTGAGCCATGCCCCTTGAAATTCAGAAAGATGCTCAAAACATGGCTCTTCCACCAGGCCTTTCCCTCCTCCCACCTACGCCCTCACCCCCATCCCCCTTCGCTGTAAATAGGTTCATATTCATACTCATTTTCAATTTTGTAAATATGTTCATATCCCTTGCCCCCTCCTTCTCCCTTACTTGATTCTTCAGGCTCTTCCCTAGAGCCCCTATTCTCTTGTTCATTGTTCTCATAGTTCCCCCACCCCCGTTCAATGTAATTTCAACCTTTCGTTTTGATGTAAACCAATATGATGTGTATTTTAATGTCGGTATAAAAATGATGTTAAATAAATAAAATAAATGATGTAGGCGCTGTAGTGAACCACAGGATAACATAGAAAAAAAGAGTTTAACAATATGCAACTTGTAAATGACAAAAAACAAATCAAAAGATTACTATACAAAGTTGTAAAGAATATCATATCAATTATCAACCAGCACTCTCAAAAAAGATAGAGCACACACCCCAAACAAAACATATCTTTAATTCAAAAAAATGATATAAGATCACAATAGAAGACTCAACAACAGATGTATTTTGGCAGAGAGGCTGCTAGTATTGGGTGTCAAATTTTTGTACAGTAAGAAAATGCCATAAAATCAAGCTTCAAAACTCATGTCCAAAACATATAGCATTCTCATACATGAAAAAAACTGCCTATTACCATCAAAAAATAAACTATCAATATCTTTACAAGCTTCAGAATATAAGGAATTGCTGTCATGTAAGACCAGCATGAATCCAAAATGAAAATAGGTAGGGAAAGCATGAGAGCCATGTCTTCAGGATGGCTTTCAAACATACAGTAGATTTATAGAAAGGCATGCTGGTGTTGTGGGGCAGCGAACTGGAGTCAGGGAGCACCCCCACAGCAGCAGGACATTACCATGGACCCAGATTGTATTATGTTTGGCGGCTCATGCCCGTGAACCACTGCACTCACCCCAAGATGCTTTTGCCTGCCAAGAACGTCGCCAACTACCCCATACGGTATGGATGCTGCCAGCCTCCCTTCCCCCAACATACTATGCTGCTCCATAGATACACACATGTGTGACACTGAGTCTTAAAGGCCCCATGGCAGGAAACCTCTACTTTGGCACCTCTTGATGACATCATACGGCTGGGTATTTAAACCTAGCCGTGACTTCAGCAATTGGCCCCAGCAATGGATCTCCTGCCTAGCAGAGTGTGTTGCTACATTGTTCCTGTGTCTTCCAGCCTGTTCCTGATTCCTGTTCAGCCAGTCCAGGCTCATCTAGCTTTGCCTTCCAGTCTAGCCTTGTCAAGCCTTTCCTTCCAGTCCAGTCTCATCTAGTATTACCTTCCTTGTTTGTTTCATCCAGTGTCTCCTGTCTGTGTCCACCTTTGGCTTGTTGCCCTGGATCTTGATCTCTTGCTTGGACCTGACCATGTTAGCCTGCCATCTAGATCTTGACCTCTCGCTTGAACCTGAGTGTGATTGCCTGCTGTCTGGCTATTCTAGATATACCTCCACACCAGAGTGAGTAGTCAGCAGGCTTAAGAGAGTCTCCGACTCTCTTAAGCCTGCTGACTACTCACTCTGGTGTGTCTCCGGACTAGCTATTACCTCTGCCCTAGGGAGTCACATAAGTCCTGCCAGCTGCTAGAATCCAAGGGCTCAACTTGCAGAGGAGGCAGTGGGTAAAAGTGAAGCTCCAGACTGACCCGCTCTAGGACACATTTTACAGCTGCCGGCGTAGGGCTGTGTTAACTATGTCACATCATTAAGGGCTCAAACATCACCTATCCCTTACAGACAGGAGCTGGTCTTCTATCTAACCATCCCCCTCTCCCGTAGGTTGAGTCCTTGGATTCTGGAGGCTGATAGGACTTGCCTTCTTGAGAAAATCATGGTGCTGACACTGAGTGGGAGCTGTATATAGGCTGGAAGCTGAGGACTGCTGAGGATTCTGGCTGGGGCTGGAGTACAAGGGCAAGGTCTGAGAAACAGACAAAGGACTGGACTAGGAAGTGTAAGACAGAATGAGGACTGGACTAGACAGAACAGGCAACAATTAACAGGAGATCCCAACAGGGCATAAGGCTGGCTAGGAGAACCTAGCAGGCCTGGAGGCCATAAGATAAAGCAGGAAAGCCCAAGAGGGCACTGAGCAAGGCAGGTAGGCCTGGGAGGCCACAGAGCAAGGCCAAAAGGCCTAGAAGGACCCAAAGTATGGCAAGAAGCCAAGAGAGAACACAGAGCAAGGTAAGAGGCCAAGACAGGCCAAAAGGCATGACAGGAGGCCTGGGTAGATCACAAGGTATGACAGGAGGCATGGGTAGGCCACAAGGGAAGACAGCATAGCCAGACAGGGCAGAAGGCCTGGGTAAGCCACAGGACAAGATAGAATAACCAGACAAAGCAGAAAGCCTGGGGTGGCCACAAGGCAAGTCAGAATAACAAGGTAAGGTTGGCCAGGTCAGAGAGCCAAGATGGGTCAATGAAGAGGCACTGAAGATCTGGATAGGCTGGGTTAAATAGGACTGGGGCTGAGGCTACAGGTAATGAGGAAACTGATGATTTGTGCAGCTGGAAGTGGGGCTTGCTGAGGACCCCTGGTGGAATGGATGTTAGGGAGCGCTAGGAGAATGGTCCCATTTCCGAAGAGATTGTGTGCCCTTGGAGCTTGGCAGAACCTCAGAGGGCTCTAAGGCAGTACAGAGGCAGGTGAGACATGTCCAAGCCTGGGTTGAGACCAAGAACCCAGGCCCCTGCCGACCTGCACAGTCCGAGTGAGACCAATCACGCAAGGTTGGTCTCTGAGTGGTCCTACGACTACTCCAAGCCCTTTCAGACCTGCCGCTGGGAACGCCAAAGGCAGCAGGCTGGACAGGAGACGAGGGCAGACGAAGGCTCTGGAACATGAGGGCTCAAGACGAGGAACTTGGAGACGTAAAGACACAGACGAGAAGCTTGGGATGTGAAGACTCAGACTTGAAGCTTGAGAACGAAGACTCAGGATCAAGGTTCAGGAACAAAGTCAAGTACTGGGTTGAGGCTGCGATGCAGTACGCCCTACACAGCCCACCACAGAGCGGACCCACGGGACTGGTCATGGACCACGCTTGTGTGCGAAGCAGACTCCAGACGAATACATGGAAGATGAAGCCGGAACATGGCGAAGATTCAGTAGAAGCCTGCACCAAGATGCGCCCTACACAGTCGCCCATGGCTGGTCACGGACCACGCTGGAACGGAGCAGGTTCAATCAGAGTCTAAGGCATGGACGGAGCAACCACAAGAACATCCGAGGGCCGAGACGAGATTCAGGGTAAGGGACCAAGACAAGACTTGGCTTCAGGCATGAGACACAGGACCAAGGCGAGACTTGGCTTCAGGCAAGGATGACCCTCTGGAGGTTTGTGCTGCAGATGAGAAGACAGGCTTATGCCACGAGGTGATGAGATACGATATGGCACGCCAGAAGAGGTAGCAATGAGGAACCACGGGTCCAGGAAACAGAAGTGGAGACGAGGCATCAGGAAGGAACATCAGGAATATCATATAACATCAGGAAGATCATGGAACATCAGGAGAAGATGAGGTACATCTAGAAGAGACCAGGAACATGAAGAAACGATGAGGGATCCTACGAAGAACAGGAAATACCAGCAGGAGCAAAGACAAGAAGTCCTTGAGAGGAACTAACTCCTTGCGAAGGCTTGCGCTGGGCCCTATATAGAGCTGAATATCAGGAAATGCCCTGGGAGGAGTCCAGGTGGGGCCAGGAGGCTGGTCCTTTAAATCACTGAAGGAGGCACGGCCCGCGCCTTAGGAACAGGAAGCAGGAAGTTGTGCAGGACCATGGCCAGTGGCCCTGCACAGACGCTGATGACGGAGGAGCAGGGCTGGGCCAAGGAGCAGGCCCTGATGCCAGCAGCAGCTCCTACTGCTGCAGGAAGAACAGAGGGCGGCTCCAGCCACCAGGAAAGCCCTGGGACTGCGGCCTCCGGGCCAGAAAGATGAAGTAGACATCGGTGGTGGCTCCAGCTATGTTGTAGCTCGGCGGCAGGGCCCGCTGTGCAGGAAAGACACCCAAGGTCCATGGCTCCTTCCGCAGTGAAGAAAACAGGCTGGCTGCGGCTCCTGTTGCGAAGAACGTCGGCGGCTCCGTGCCGTGAAGGTAGGTGCAGGAGTGTAACAATGAAGGCTGTGCAGCAGGTGAAACCTGTAATGAAACCGCTATCTGATGGGAGGAGCAATCTGTAATGAATTGGAGATAACAGTCTGCTTGTAGTTAGCAATCTGTAGTATTTAGTAGGGATGTGAATCGTTTTTCAACGATTAAAATTATCGTCCGATAATGTTTATATCGTCTTAAATCGTTATAGAACACGATACAATAGAAATTCTAACGATTTATCGTTAAAAATCGTTAAATCGTGTTAGTGCGCACTAACTCGAGTTAGTGCGCACTAACTCCCCGTTAGTGCGCACTAACTCGATTTAGTGCGCACTAACTGAAAATGATACAAATAAACACTTTCCAGGTCACTGAAGGTCAGTTAGGAATGAATATGTGTTCCTATTGGCTGGCTGCCCTCTTATCTATTGATGTTACCAAGGTTACCACTGAGGTGATGGTTGGGGGGATGGGAAATGGAACTGGAAACTAACGAACACCAACAGAAAATGAAACAAAGTGTTCACACTTCCCAGGTCAGTAAAGGTCACTTAGGAATGAATATGTATGTATGTATTCCTATTGGCTGGCTGTGCTCTTATCTATTGATGTTACCAATATGGTTGGGGGGATGTGAAATGGAAACAGTTGGAAGCTTGACAAAAAAAGTAATGTAATGATCAGCACTCACCTGACTAGAACTTGTTTGTTTATTATTTTTGTTAGCAGGCACCTGAAATGCTAGTGCATGTTGAATTTGCCAATCACTGTGCATTTTAGAAAGGTGGTCCTGGCTGGAACTGTACACAGTTCAAATATATGTAATTGATTGTTGGTAAGTGTATTTTTTAAGTAGCCACACTGGCACCAGTATGTTTACTTTTCCTCCTACTTAACTCACTAGCTCAGCTTTGTAAGAAGGGCTTCTCTGCTTGTGTGTTGTTTTTGTTTGGTGTGAGGAGAGCAGAAACATCAGATATTTATTCAATCTACTACAGTCATCTCTTACAGTGCCCTATCCCTATTAATACCAGGAGTGTTGTGATCTTCCTGCACACAGTGCCCTAACCCTGATACCAGTCTGAGACAGCTCCCTCCCTGCATTACTAGTGAGAGGCTGGCTTCACAGACAGGGGGGAGCTGCCTGACCCTCACTCCTGACTTCCCCCATGTCCCAGCTAGTGAATGGTGTGTGGGTGAGGGGGGGGGGGGGGAGGATGGTGAAGTTTGAGACAGCTCCCTCCCTGCATTACTAGTGAGAGGCTGGCTTCACAGACAGGGGGGGAGCTGCCTGACCCTCACTCCTGACTTCCCCCATGTCCCAGCTAGTGAATGGTGTGTGGGTGAGGGGGGGGGGGGGGGAGGATGGTGAAGTCTGAGACAGCTCCCTCCCTGCATTACTAGTGAGAGGCTGGCTTCACAGACAGGGGGGAGCTGCCTGACCCTCACTCCTGACTTCCCCCATGTCCCAGCTAGTGAATGGTGTGTGGGTGGGGGGGGGGGGAGGATGGTGAAGTCTGAGACAGCTCCCTCCCTGCATTACTAGTGAGAGGCTGGCTTCACAGACAGGGGGGAGCTGCCTGACCCTCACTCCTGACTTCCCCCATGTCCCAGCTAGTGAATGGTGTGTGGGTGAGGGGGGGGGGGGGAGGATGGTGAAGTCTGAGACAGCTCCCTCCCTGCATTACTAGTGAGAGGCTGGCTTCACAGACAGGGGGGAGCTGCCTGACCCTCACTCCTGACTTCCCCCATGTCCCAGCTAGTGAATGGTGTGTGGGTGAGGGGGGGGGGGGAGGATGGTGAAGTCTGAGACAGCTCCCTCCCTGCATTACTAGTGAGAGGCTGGCTTCACAGACAGGGGGGGAGCTGCCTGACCCTCACTCCTGACTTCCCCCATGTCCCAGCTAGTGAATGGTGTGTGGGTGAGGGGGGGGGGGGGGAGGATGGTGAAGTCTGAGACAGCTCCCTCCCTGCATTACTAGTGAGAGGCTGGCTTCACAGACAGGGGGGAGCTGCCTGACCCTCACTCCTGACTTCCCCCATGTCCCAGCTAGTGAATGGTGTGTGGGTGAGGGGGGGGGGGGGGAGGATGGTGAAGTCTGAGACAGCTCCCTCCCTGCATTACTAGTGAGAGGCTGGCTTCACAGACAGGGGGGAGCTGCCTGACCCTCACTCCTGACTTCCCCCATGTCCCAGCTAGTGAATGGTGTGTGGGTGAGGGGGGGGGGGGGGGGAGGATGGTGAAGTCTGAGACAGCTCCCTCCCTGCATTACTAGTGAGAGGCTGGCTTCACAGACAGGGGGGAGCTGCCTGACCCTCACTCCTGACTTCCCCCATGTCCCAGCTAGTGAATGGTGTGTGGGTGAGGGGGGGGGGGAGGATGGTGAAGTCTGAGACAGCTCCCTCCCTGCATTACTAGTGAGAGGCTGGCTTCACAGACAGGGGGGAGCTGCCTGACCCTCACTCCTGACTTCCCCCATGTCCCAGCTAGTGAATGGTGTGTGGGTGAGGGGGGGAGGGGGGGAGGATGGTGAAGTCTGAGACAGCTCCCTCCCTGCATTACTAGTGAGAGGCTGGCTTCACAGACAGGGGGGAGCTGCCTGACCCTCACTCCTCTGGGGTATTGTGATCTTCCTGCACACAGTGCCCTATCCCTGATACCAGGGGTGTTGTGATCTTCCTGCATGCAGTGCCCTATCCCTATTAATACCAGGAGTGTTGTGATCTTCCTGCATGCAGTGCCCTATCCCTATTAATACCAGGAGTGTTGTGATCTTCCTGCATGCAGTGCCCTATCCCTGATACCGGGATGTGTGCAAGAAGATCACAACACCCCCGGTATCAGGAATAGGGCACTGTGTGCAGGAAGATCACAACACCCCCAGTATCAGGAATAGGGCACTGTGTGCAGGAAGATCACAACACCCCTGGTATTAGGGATAGGGCACTGTGTGCAGGAAGATCACAACACTCCTGGTATTAATAGGGATAGGGCACTGTGTGCAGGAAGATCACAATACCCCTGGTATCAGGGTTAGGGCACAAGTTCTAGTCACATTGACTGATCACATTACTTGTTTTGTCAAGCTACCAACTGTTTCCATTTCCCATCCCCCATATACTGTCAGTAGGAAACTTGGTAACATGAATAAATAAGAGGGCAGCCAATAGGAATACATATTCATTCCTAAACTGACCTTAACTGACCTGAAAAGTGTCAAATTGTATCATTTTCAGTTAGTGCGCACTAACTCCCAGTTAGTGCGCACTAATCGGAAAAAACGATTTTTAACGATTTTTTAACTAAAAAATCGTGCCTAAGACGATTTTCTTGCCCTGCCACACGATTTCTATCGTTAAGACGATATGGAAAACGATTCACATCCCTACCACTTATTAATTATTTAGGAAAAATGTGAAATTTATTTTGGATATATTTGGGGTTAATTCTGCCGGGTTTCAGGGTTGACCTGGCATGCTTTTGGGAGCTGTTGATGCATATGCTGCAGAGAAAGTACATGAGGGAGTCATTTTTGAAAAAATCCTCTGGACTATTTTACTGTAATCCGCCTCTGTTTACAGGTAATCAAGTGAAGTGAGCTAAGAAAAGTGGGAAGAGTGGAGGACACATAAATGGTATAACTATTTGATAGAGCCATGTATGGCTGAGACTTTGTAAAAAGGGTGGAAAAAGAAAACCAGAAAAGAGGGGAGGATATAATATAAAGGAGATAATTTTCAAAGACTTGCATGGGGGTTGTATGCATAAAATTAGTACATACATGAGTAGTCTGTACATCTATATCCTTTTTATAAATTTCAAGAGTATGTGCATACTTTCAGTTTAATGTGTAAATGCTAGCAGGGAAAAAGAGGGGTGGTTTAAGAGTGTTGCAGATTGGGTTTTTGAAAGTATATGTGCAAGCTGCTATTTTGTAAGGGGTATAATCGCATTCATTACCAAACCTGTCTATACACTATTACACCTACTTTTTGACTTATGTGATTGAATTTGCACTTGTCTTTTGTCTGTAGTTTGTGGATTTGAAGTCTGGGTGAACTGGTGAGGGCTCAGGGTAACGTACTGAAGGGTCTGGGTGAACTGATGAAGGTCAGGATGAAATGGTGGAGGTATCAGCAACCTGGTATGCATGCAAGTAAGTATTTTCAGAAGCAAAATTTGTGCATACTTTACAAAATATCTGCCTCTACGTTTAATCCTGGGTTATTATGTGCAAACTATTACAATTATTATGCATGTAAAATATATGTAAATATTTTTAAAATATCAGTAGAGAGAGTATGCATGTCCCTGCATTACAAATATATACACATGTTAAAATATACATGCATATTTTAGGGGCAAAAATATGCAGCATTTTATAAATTGTGCTGTTTCCGCCACACGGTTTAGGTATTACTAGCATTACTTTCTGTGGATTTACTTAACACACAAAAATGTTTTTCAACACTGGAATAAAGGGAAGGGGGAAGAGTGAGGAGAGGAGAGAAAGCAGCAAAACCCACTCCCATAGTATATTCAAGAGTAAGGCATTTGCACAGCACAGAAAAGGCTGCTCGGAATTTGGCAAAATAACTGCAAAATTCCTGATCACAAAGAAATCTTGACAGCATATATAGCTCATTGAAGGCCACTCCCACTGAATGGCCCACATTTTTATATAGAATATCTAGAAAATCCAAGTCAAATATATATCTCTCCATATAATAAAGGCACTTGTCAAACTATCCACGTCTGTGTGTTTACTTTTTAACCTGCAGACCTTGCGCTCATTCTCTGAGCAAAAGAAATGTGCACTTTTAATTTGAAACTTTCCATGGCTACAGAGTATCCATGGATATTTGAATCTGCTTTTTCTGCAAGGTGATTTATTTTTTCATGGGAAATAATACATGTAGATATGAAAATGGCATGCTATTTTGCTTTCCCAACATGAACCTGTTCCTGGGAAACCCTCCTCTAAAGGCAGCTCAAAGGATGCATGTTCAGGAACAGTGTGTACACTTTTAGCTACGCCCAGGAAGGGAAATTTTCAGATAGCTAATTAAAGGGGTCATTTTCTAACACTTATCGCGTGCGATAAGCCGCTATCGCACACAAAATGTCCCTTTTCGCATGCGATAGCATGCGAGGGGCGGAGTCGGGGCAAAGTCGGGGCAGCGAGGGGAGGAGGCGGGGTGGCGAGGAGGCAGACTCGGCAGTGTCTTTGCTGGAGAGGATAAGGTAAGCCACGTTATCGTCGCCAGTAGCATGCCCAATAGCACCACCTTTCACGGTGGCGCTATTGGGTACGAAAGCTGGCAGCGAAAACACCACGGTGATGAGATGACTGCCGGCTTTCGCAGGCTCACCCCCCATTTTCACTCGATTCACCATTCTGCGATAGAATGGTGAATCCAGGCCTAACACACATAAATCATTACATATGTAAATGGCACTGAAAATTCACAATAACAACTCTAAAAAAAACAGACTATGTTGTGACATTTGCATGCCTCTGGAATTTGTCAGAATCAGATTTCTGTTTAAAAAATGGCAATGTTGCAAGGAAATTCCAATTATTAGGTTTATTGTGAGACAATATATCTATTTGCATTTCTATGAAGCCATTCTCCATACCGCTGATACAATGCACTTTTTTGCTTATTTATGCTTATAGCATGTGCTGTATCCAATATGAGATGCTACATGCTTGCATTGCTTTAAAGACAAGACAAAATGGAAATCTACTGTTCAAAGGTCAAATGCATGGGTCTTTTCTAGGAATATTTCTTTGATGCATACCTTAAATGCTATAACACTCAATGCTTTATCCACCACATAGTATTTCCTTCTCCAGGAAAGGCAAGAGTAGTCTGTTACTTCCAAAATCAGCAAGAGATGTGAACCTTAATGATAGCCCAGTCCTCAAGGGATGCCTTCTGGTTGTAAGCTGTAAAGTCTTTAAATGGCAAAGTCTGTCTCATGTTCTGATCAATTATAACATTGACATCAATTGGAAAATATATGCAAGCATTTGTCACAAGAATTAAAATGCTTTTAGAGAGGAAAAGATCTTAGAATAAATTCCCATACCCTTGAGAGTAAAGTAATCAACATTTTATAAGCAGAATGGTAGCTTCAATGTTTTTCTCTCTTGATATTTCTCACTGTATCATAAATCAGTTTTTTTCTTTTGAATGATTGATGCTTTTTAATGTGCTGTGTGATCATAAAATAGCTCTATATGAAAACTATTGAGATGATGTAGATTACCATTGAGTGTAAACATTGAAAATAGATGTGTGCATGATTGCTTACGACATTTATTTCAAGCCTTCCTCCAGGTAGCATATGCAGAATATTGGAAAAGAATTAAATTCTGCATGATCTACATTTCAGCTTCTGAAAAGTTCAAGTATGGTAATTTCTCTCATAATCAGCATAACATATAACTAAAACAAAAATGGTCTGTTTATTAATATTCTGCTTTTTCTGGCACTTCAAAGTGGATTACAGTCAGATACTGTAGGTATTTCTCTATCCCCAAAAGACTTGGAATCTGAGGCCTAAATTTATCAATCTGCAGTAAATATCACATGTGATAGGAAAAGGGGTGTGTTTTATGGTAATAGCCTACATATCACAATGTGTGTTATCTTACTGCTTTGCATAAGTATTACTGCAAAGTGTGTTAATTTTGCAGTAATACCTACATAATTGCATTTTCTGAGAGAGAAAGAGAGACTATCTACCAGGCCCTTGTAGTAGTTAGCTATTTATATCTCTATAGGAGGCCCACCTAGTAACTTAAGGTGAGGTTTAGGTAGTACTGTAGGGGTTAGGGGCCACTTTTACATGCAGAATGAGACATACAAACAGAACAGTACACTCTTGTGAAGATTTGATGTCCTTCGGAGTGAGGAAACTCACACAAAGATGAGATTTGTACAATGTTCTCTCAACCTAGCTACATGGACTCTCTACCTGGGTAACATCAAGCTAAGTTGAGAGAACATTGTACAAATCTCATCTTTGTATGAGTTTAATCACTCCAAAATACATCAAATCTTTACAAGAATGTACAGTTCTATTCGTACGTCTCACTCTGCATGTAAAATTGGCCCCCTAACCCCTACACTACTACCTAAACCTCACCTCAAGTTACTAGGTGGACCTCCTATAGAGATATAAATAGCTAACTACTACAAGACCCTGGTCTCTTTCTCTCTCCCTCCCCTTTATTAAAAATTTGCATGCAAGAACACCATAACGTGAGTTGATAGTGTTCTGTCCCCAGCAGTGGGTACATGTTTGTGTCTGTATATACTGTGCTTAGTGTTTTTGTAACCCACAATAAAAACCTGTGAGCCTTGCCTTTAAGGGAGCTTGCCCTTAAGAGACGTTCCCTTCATCCTTTGCTTTCTCCCACTTGGAAAGGGTCTGTATGCCCTCTCAATCTAACTTGTGTCTTCTTAAGTACCTTATTGGCTCAAGGGACTGCCCTTCATGTCCCCCCTGTGTCACATAGATCCTAGGCTCGCTACAATTGGATCTCGCCCCCTAGACCCAGCTTGTGGGGGCATTTCCTATAATCACTCTCTAAGACTGTTAGTCAGTCTCAGCCATGCTGCCTCAAAGCCAGAGGTGCCTGCAACCTCTGTGACACAATCAGATTTTTTACACTTCTTCTTACCGCTTTAATTCTAAAGATTAAATCAGCTTCAGAGCTCCCTTGTCTCCTTACCCTGCATCCCAAAAAACTCCGTTCTCCCTTCTCCTGCCTATCTCCAGCTACAAAGGTCTTTGCCTGGGGCTATACATTTGGAAGCAACAATTGTAAGTAATGGGAAATTATCTGTACAATAAATAATTTCAAACTTAAGAGATCTTTGTCTGAAGACTGATTGGGAAGGAAAGTTAGCTGTCAGGATGAGGTGAACTTGGATGTTTCCTATTGAGCCAGCACAGATAGCTTTGGGGATTTAAGTCCTGGTTTCCGGCTTACTGCTCTAACCAGTAAACTACTCCTCCATTCCCAGTATCTTCCTCTCCACTTCAGCTACCGATTAGAAAATATCAGGTTATGGAGCAATTTTAAAACTGTCTGCATGAGGGTAAAGTGTGTGGATGCTTCTTACTCACTAACTATCCATTGATCTTCAAAGTAAAAATACACATGTACTTTTTACCTGCTAACTTTGCACCATTTTTCGAAGAGAAAGTAAGTATATTTTCTCCTCCAGAAAGTCCTGTTTTAAAGGTAATTTTTAAAAGCCCAGTGCACTCCAAAACCAGGAGATATGTACACAAGTTGAGTTGGTGCCAGAGTGGATTTTAAAAGTCACCTGGATACATGTGTACTTGCCACTATGCACACAAATGAAACATTCAATAAAAGGGATAGGGATGGGATGTGGGCATGGTCTGGGCAGGGCATGGCATGGCATTCCTGGATTTTAACTTGAAATTAGCGAGTAAATACTTATGTGCACAGACATGTGCCAGGGTCCCCTACTGCATAACTTTACTTCTGCTATGGATGACGTGCAAGCTATAAAATAAAGATAAATAGACAGATCAGTGGGGTTTTAAGGGTTGGGGCTAATAGGGAAGAAGGAAGGCTATTAAACTAAGGGGGATGCAGCATTTGTGAGCAAAGGTGCACGTTCACTTTTAATTGCACAGTCTATTTTATAACATGCATGCATATACACATATATGTTATAAAATGGCCATGTCCCTGGATGCAGGCCAATGAATGTGCTGTTGTGGTTCTCTGAAAACAGAATGCTTAAAGCTAATAGCTGTAGAGAAAAGCTTTTTATTAAATACTATAAAATAATATAAATCTTAAACATTAAAAAATAAGGTACCTGATGAAGAGGCAGGGTGCCATGCAAAACACCAGCATAAACTCCCTATTAAATGATTTTACTGATAACAAAGCATTAAATAGAATTTCAGTTATATATTTCCAACCCCTAAACTAGGTTACATAATTGTCAAAATTTCTATGATTGGCTTTCTGTTATAAACAAATCTGAATGGTCATATGGTAATTTAATTCTCATCTCGCATGTAAATGTTTTCTCGGAATTTGCCAGCATTAGCAACCTTATGTTTGTCTAAGAATATTTTCTATAATTTTAGATGGAATATCAATTGACCTCATCCTTGTTCAATTTCCAGATATGTTTCTATATTCTTAGATGGATTGTAAACTGACCTTATCTCTCTTTTTAGATGTAATATCACCTAACCTCATATCAGTTCAAAATGCTCTACAACCTTGTAACTCAGCACCTTTATCTAGCTTATAGTGCCTGTCTTTCTAGCTAAACAAGTACAAGGTTATAGCACAAATGTTATATATAATGTTACACGTTAACAATTATGAATGCTGCTTATGAAAAATCAAAAACTTAGGAGAACAGGAATAATAAGCACCCACATCAATCCCCCCTTTTCATCATTTTGGTAGGACTAAGTTCTTCACCTCAGGTCAGTCTTATCATTTATAATTCTTATTAGTTTCCTGATGATGTCATCCTTCCAGGCCTATAAAAGGGGCCTTTCTTCAGTCTAGCATTGCCTTCACAAGGAGTTACTTGCTCCTTAAGTTCATGGAGTTCCTGTTCTTTTTCTTCACTTCTTCAGAGTCTTCATTTTCTTGGTTTGGAGCTCCACCATGTTTCATGTTCCTGGTCTCTCATTGGCTCATGTTTTCAGTGTCTTGTTCCTGAATCCAAGTCATTGCCATTTTCCTGAATCCAAGTTTCACATCTTGTTTCTGGTTCCAAGTCTTCATCCTGTCCAGAGTCTTCAGAGTCCTAGCTGCTGGATCAAGTCTTCAGAAGTCCACCCTTGGTTTTAAAGTTTGAGCCTGAATCTGAATCGCTGAACCTGAGTCCAAGTTTCTGTGTCCAGTCCCTGGTTTTGGAGTCTTGTTTCAGCTTCTACCATGATCCTGAACCCAGTGCCTGCACTGCTATTGTTGTGGTCTACAACCAGCCTTTGGGTTGTGTAGGGCATGCAGCAGTGCCAGATGCCCTCAGAGCCTTCATCTTGTCCTTGTTCCTGAACCCAGTGCCTGCACTACTATTGTTGTGGTCCTCAGCCAGCCTTTGGGTTGTGTAGGGTGCGCAGAGGTGCTAGACCCCTCAGCGCCTTTGTCTTGTCTGAGTCTTCAGAGCTTTCATCTTGATCTTGTCTCCAGAGATTTTCAGACTTCACCTCCATCTGTCCTGACATTCAAGCCGTTTCCAAGCAGAAAGTCCAAAAGGGCTTTTGGAGTGGCTGGAGGTCTATCCTAGAGACCAGCATTACATTGCTGGGTCTCAATCCTGGTGCATGCAGGTTCAGCGAGGCCTTCAAGTATTTCTGATTCCAAGTCTTACTTAGCTCCTAGTTCCTAGTCCTCAGCCATGCTTCAGTTCAGCCCGTGCCCAAATACACTCGCCCAGCAGTGGTGGGGACCATGGCCAGCCGTGGCACAGGGGCTCATGAGCATGTTCCATGCTCTGACCACAACAAGAATTATCCAAAGATGATGTATACATGAGCTTTTGCTACTACATAGGTCATTTTGACACTTGTGCTGTTGCTATAATCACTGTGGTACATCCAGTGACATAACTAATTAGAAAGAAATCTGAGATTTTTTAAACATTGTATTCCTAATTTATATAGAATTTTAACAGACCCTTGTTATAAATAAGTCATTAAATCAAACTCCTTTGAATATAAGAACATAAGCTGTGAGATGCTGGGTCAGACCAAAGGCCTCTCAAGCCCCACATCCTATCTCCAACAGTAGCCAATCCAGATCATTAGGAAATACGCAAGGGTTTTAGGCAACAAAGTTCCTCATCGATTTCATCAGAAACTCAATTTCTTATAATAATTGCCAAACATGCATTATCATTTATATCCACGCTCTCATCAAGGGCCACACTAAACATTACTGTGTCTTTTGACACAGTCATTAATGTCTTTTGCCATTTCGCTCACACATCGCTTAACTGATCTGGTGGAGACAGGCGGTTCTTTTATTTAGGAAACAATCATAAGAGATGGGTGGCACCTTATAGACTAACCAATTTAATGAGACATGAGCTTTTGAGGACAGAGTCTACTTCATCAGATGCATGAAGTGTAGTACAGAGGTGAGTAAAATATATGGGGATGGGGGTAGGGGGCAGGATCCAGAACAAAGAGAAGGCACTGAATTAGGAAGGCAGAGTGTGGAAACAGAATATTAATACTATTATAGTTCAGACTACTGACAATTGAGGTAAATGTGAAAAGACAGAATGATCTGAGAAAAGTAAAGTTCGCAGATAGTTGTAGTGTGCCATGAAGTCATTGTTTCTGTTCTGACCATCACCCTGTCTTCATGGCACAAGTACCTGGCAAGTACCCAAACATTAAATAAATCTCAAGCTACTATTGCTTATTCATTAATAGCAGTTTATGGATTTTTCTTCTAGGAACTTATCCAAACCTTTTTTAAACCCAGTTACACTAACTGCTGTAACCACATACTCTGGCAATGAATTCCAGAACTTAAATATGCACTGAGTGAAAAATAATTTTCTTTGATTTGTTTTAAATGATCTACTTGCTAACTTCTTGGAGTACCCCCTTGTTCTTCTATTATCTGAGAGAGTAAATAACTGCTTTACATTAACCTGTTCAAGTCCTTTCATGATTTTGTAGACCTCTATCATATCCCACCTCAGTAGTCTCTTCTCTAACTGAACAGCCCTAACTTCCTTAGCCTTTCCTCATTGGGCAACCATTCCATGCCACTTATGATTTTGGTCACCCTTCTCTGCAATTTCTCCAGTGCAACTATGTCTTTTTGACATGCGGTGACCAGAATTGCACACAGTAATCAAATGCGATCTCACCATGGAGCGATACTGTTATGGATCAGGCTGCTGGATACTCCCGTTGAAGGAGGAGTTAGCAATCTGTAATAGATCTGCTCCCCAGAGGGGCGGAGTTAGTAATCTGTAATAAATCACCCCGCCAAAGGGGAGGAGTTAACAATCTGCTATAAGTCCACTAGGGAGTTAGCAGTCTGTTATGGATCACCCCGCCAAGGAGAGGAGTTAGCAATCTGTTCAATGCTGCTCCCCCAAAGGGAGGAGCTAGCAATTTGTAATACTCCGTAGACAGAGTTAATGATCTGTTGTGGGTTGACTCCCACAGAGTGGCAGTCTGTATGATACCACTCAGCAGTGTAAGGAATAAACACTTAATGTAATTTGGTGAATCCCTGGGCCGATGACAGATGACAGCGCCCCCAGGAGGATATCCTGAGAGGGACCACTGGCTAGGCTAAAGTATGGAGACAAACACAGATAGTTCTTTATTAGACAGGAAGTAGAACCACCAGAGGTGGCAGTAGTGAGCTGAAGTCCCTCAGATACTGGAATTGCGATCTCTGGGTTGCTGAGCTGTAGAGAGAGACTATGGGTAGTGAGCAGACAGGGTATGCAGGATACATAACCAGTAGCAGATGATACACTCACAATTGTAGATATCAGTAATGGCTTCTATGCAACAGAGATTCTTCAGTATATTCAGGAACAGGAGCCGTAGGTGAATATTGGTTCATATTGTGAGTTTTTGCCTCTAGGGCCAACTTCTTTTCAAATTCTCTTACCCTGACTTATCAATGCCTTACATTTAACTTGCCAATGCTTATGCTTTATCCTATTGTCCTATTTTCTTCTGATGGATCCTTCTTCCAATTTTTGATTGAAGATCTTTTTGCTAAAATAGCCTCTTTCACCTTTATTTTTAGCCATGCTGGCAATTGTTTGACCTTCCTTCCACCTTTCTTAATACATGGAATACATATGGACTGTGCTTCTAGGATGGTATTTTTTAACAATATCCACTCCTGTTGCAAATTTTTTACCTTTGTGGCTGCACTTTTCAATTTTTTTAACTATTTTTCTTATTTTATCAAAGTTTCCCTTTTGAAAAATTAGTGCTAGAGTGCCTTGGATTTACTTACTGTCCCCCTTCCAGTCAATAATTCAGATTTGATCATATTATGATCCCTATTGCCAAGTGGCTCCACCACGTCTACCTCTCTCAACAAATCCTGCACTCCACTGAGAATTGGATCTCAAATTACTCCCTCTCTAGTCAGTTCCTGAACCAATTGCTCCATAAAACTGTAATTTATTCCATCCAGGAAATTTTATCTCTCTAGCATGTCCTGATGTTTCACTTACCCAGTCAATATTGGGGTAATTGAGATCTCAAATCAAGGGAGAGTCTAAACAGTTACTCATACTAGTAATCTGTAACAAAAAAATAGGAACAACATAATATGTTCTAGAAAAGCCTAGGTGAAGATGTCAGCAAGCCTGACATTGTATGTTTCAAAAGAAACCAACCGGTCTTCTAATCATTCACCTTCACAAAAATTAATTTTATTAATCTCATTCAAAAATATTTTTTTAGACAAAATTATTATTTTTTTGTTTTTTTTGTTTGATTCTATAAAATCTGTAATCTAATTTTATCCCCCCAGTCCTCAGAGTGAGGATGCAAAAGGGGGTGGGAGCAGAGAGAGTGTTGGGGTCTGGGAGAGAGGAAGGGGAAGTATGCTGGGGTCATCTCTGGAGGGAGGAAAGGTGATAGTGGTGGGTGGGAGAAAGAGAGAGAAAATGTAGATTAGTTTGGGGTGGGGTGGAAGAGAGACAGCTGATACATATTATTCCATTCCTTCTCACCCACCCCTGCCCTTTGCTAATCAACAGCAATCCCAGGGTGAACACAATGCGAAAGTTCCCAGGTATGATCATCTCACAAAATTTGCCACTCTCTCCAACTTTTATAAATTAACATTAACAGTTATCAAATATGATTCATCCTTCATATTTTCTCCACCTTGCTCTCCAAGGCATGTAGTCATTGTTTACAATCATTTATCTCATTCTCAATAATCCCCATTTTATCAACTGAATCTTGCAACTGAATCCACGCACCACAACGAAACCTCCACTCAACCAACACAGGTCTCCTGAAAATTCCACCCGCTCGATCCACACAACTAAACTCAACCCGTGAAAGAGCCATAACCAACGGAAGCCCCAGACTTTGGAACACTTCCAACCGAATTAAGAACACAACCTAACCTAAAAACCTTCAAAAGGGAGCTGAAAACCTGGCTTTTCACTAAAGCATATCTAAACATCAACTGACAACCATACATCCCCTCACTATATACCATGATACTGGACCTCCCTATGCCCACTCCTCGCATCCAGTTGAACCTAGAAACCGATCTCTCTCATCCAGATGAATCACATGAGCCCTATCTTTACCATGTGAACATTATCCTTAATGAATCTCGCAACCTTTATAAACTGTTTAGCTATCATTGAAAATGTATAACTAACCTCAATATTACCATAACTGTAACTTTGATCATAATGTATATGTAAACTCATTAACTTACCCTATTCCACTGAAAATTGTAAACCGTTGTGATGGCAAAACCGAATGACGGTATATAAAACTCGATAAATAAATAAAATAAAATAAACTGAAGAAAAAATGGTTTATTCTGCTCTGTTAGAGATTTTTCCAAGCTTGCTCTTGTTTCCCAAATGCTTTCCAGAGTGAAAACATAAAGCCTTATCAGAGGCAGCTGAAACAGGGAATTTGATGCAGTTGCTGTATTGTTGAGATTACTTGCCCCAGCTAAGAAGACCTCATCAAGCTCTGTGCCACATTGAGCCTCCTTCTATGCCTTCTATGCCATCATGGATCTCTTTCAACCCTCCGGAAGTCACTGCTTCATCACCAAAATGAACTCCACCAGCCTCAGTTCCTCCTGTGTGACACAACACTGCACTCGCCTGAACAACTGTATCATCTATTTGCAAAGCATTCACAGAGACCTGGGGCACATCTGCCAAGGCAGAGAGAAACAAAGGATTGTGGAACACCAGACTAAGTGTAGTATTAAGCTCCAGAGAGCTTGCCAGCAACTCTTCCCCAGCGAGTCTCTCCAAGGAGCCTGCACTTTCAGGTTCTTTAGCCCCCTGTGGTAACGTGGCCAGTTGTGGCTAGGATACAGCCAAGAGAGATAAGGAGACAGATTCTGCCTGTTTCTTTAGGTGCAGTTTATTTACAGTGAGAAAAGTCAAAATCAAACAAATAATGCAGTTCACCTTAACTTCAGGTAACACACAGTCCTTAAACATAGCAGGTCTTTGCATAGGCTACGTTTCTGCCTGCTCCCAGGGGCCTCTGTAACAGTTCTGAGCCCTGCCTTTTTATGCTAGGCTGAAGGGATCCTCCCTAGACCCAGAATCCCTTGTTGGGTTGCGACTTAAGAAGGATCAGGCCAGATAGCTAAGGCCATTCCCTTAAGGTGGTCTGAGAGAGTTTCCTATAGATTCCCTTACATCCCCACAGGAGTCACATGGGAATTAATTGGGCCAGTCATAGCAGAAGATGAGAGCTGCAGGAAACACTCTGGTCTTCCCTTTATGCTTTACATCACATAAACAGATGGAAAACAAGGAAGGAAAATAACTGAACTTATAAATGAAAAGCAGCGACGGAACTTAGGCTGCTTGGCCAGAAACCTTCAGGATGAGTAACCTAGTGGTTAGAGCAGTGGGCTATAAACCAGAGAAGCCAGAATTCAAATCCTACTGCTGCTCCTTGTAACCTTAGACAAGTTGCTTTATTTCTATTGCCTTATGTACAAATTTAAATTATGAACCCTCTGGAGATAGGGAAAAGCCTACTCTACCTGAACATAATCTGCTTTGAAGTTACCAATGTCTGTATATTTTAATCCCTGTTATGGGATCCAGCTGCGGTAGCCCGCAACCTGCTCCCTCCACCTACCACCGCAGCAGCTTGCCCCTTGTTAGCCCCGGAAGTCTTGTGGCCGCAGGGCGCCACAGTCGCTGTGCTCTCCCCGCGCCGGGCTCCCGCCGGGCCTCTGACACTGTTGCTCCTTCCCAGCTGCGCGCTTCTTCTGCGCAGGACCTCCGCCAGGCCTCCAGTGCTGCTGCTCCTTCTTGGCCTAGACGCGGTAGTGCTCTGTCCGGCCCCACAGCGGTGCCTTGTGCTCCTAGGCGCGTGCGCGCAGCCTCTGACATCATTTAAGGGAATCGCTATGGGAGGTGCTAGGGCTACTCCCTCTTGACCCGGGACTATTTAAGACAAGGCCTTCCTGCAAGCCCTTGCCTTGGCTACTCGGTTCTTGCTTGTGTTCCTGATAGTTCCTGATAGTCTTAAGCCTGCTTTCAAAATGTTAGTTTAATTTAGACCTAGTTGATAGTGGCAAAAGGTTCCAAATATGAGGAGCAGAAGATGAAAAAGTTCAAATGAAATGACGCTTAAAACGCTATTTTCATGTTGTAGTTGTAGATAGTAACCAGCCTTGCAAAGATCTTAATGCACAGCTTGGTTTATATCAGGTCACTTTGTCCCAAAGATATTTGGCTGCATTATCCCATGTTGCCTGAAAAAACAATAGCCATTACCTTAAATGTTGCCCTTCCCAAAGATCGGTAACCAAAGAACCAGTTGTTATAATGGGTAAACCCTATCATATTTAGACTTCCCAAGAATCAACATGGCAGCAATATTCTCTACCAACTGAATGCTATGGGTAAATTTTAATAGCAAATCCACAAACAAAACATTACAATAACAAAGTACCAAAATAAAATAAGCATACACAAAAGGGATAATTTTCAAAAGGACTTGTTGTGTTCCGCGGCCGTGGTCGGCCACGACCACGGTCCCCTACCTTGCCCGCAGCGGCGACCCGCCATGACAGCCTCTAAGGAAACCCCTAAGTCTGTGCCCGTTGCTCTGGCATGGGTCCCCGGGATGGCCGCCGGGTGGGGAGCCGTCCCTGCTCCTCCCTCGCAGCATCCGGCAGTCTTTCCTCCACAGAGAAAATCCAAAATGGCCACCGCCATCTTTAGGCGTGAGGCTACACCTCCTCTCTAGATTTAAAGGGGCCAGGCCCCTTTAACTACTTACAGCTGTTTTCAATGAGCCTGAGTAGAGGAAGTATAAAGGGAGGCTTCCTCTGCTCATTCCTTGACTTGGCAACGTCTCTTGTAGCGCTGTTTAAGTCTGCTTGCTTCAGTGAGTCTTCTTGCACTTTGGATCCTTGTTCCTGGTTCCTGTCTCGTCTTGGTATACCTGGTTCCTGACTTCCTGGTGTGTAACTTCAGACTGGCAAGCGGTGATTCCTGGTGTGTGACTTCGGACTGGCAAGCGGCGATCCCTTGGCGTGTGACCTCGGACTGGTAAGCGACGACCCCTCTGGCACTTGACCTTGGACTTCTTCTGGACCACCATCTCCAAGGGCCCACCTAAGTCCCAGCGGCCCGGGTCCCTATGGGCTCCTCCCGGGGGGACCATGGGCTTCCAGGGGTGAAGCTCCAGTTAGCCCTTGCTCCGAACTCTCGACTCCTTGACCTCTCAAAGGTCCACCTAAGTCCCAGTGGCCCAGGTCCCTACGGGCTCCTCCTGGGGGGACTGCAAGCTTCCAGTGGTGAAGACACAAATCCTCTCCTCGACGTCACGACTCTTCGTCTGCCTCCACAGTCGCCTCAGTCTCCAGTGCCAAGGGTCAGCTGGCCACTTCTTCTGTTCTGCCTCGCCACCCGACGGGAGAACCTATGGATCCACTTCCTAAGGTATACCATCCTCCCGTCGCTCCAAGGGTTCACAAGCCTGAGCATAACAGGATTTACATGCTTAAAACTGGGTTTTATACTTGTAAATGTACTTTACACGTAAAAATGAGTTTTTGAAAATTGCTACAATATATACCATTGAATTGTCAATAGGTTTTACATGTTTAAGTGTACTTTAAAAGGTGAATTTTAAAAGAAATATTCATGCAAAAAGGAACACAGATGTGTTTATGTGGCCCTTGTGCAAATACCATGTATTTTATAAAGGGTTCACATACGTGTCCATGTGTGTGTGTGAGTGTAATGCTCAGCTGACCACGGTAGCCACATCACAACTGGCATCCACTTACCACCCAGCTGCCACTACTGCCGCTCAGGCCTCTTTAGGTGCGCATGCACACTCTTGTTTGATAAAGGCCCTGCGAAGGAAAACTTCCCATACCACCCTCTGATGATATCTCCCAGTCGACCTATTTAAGAATCAGCTGTGCAGCAGTTCAACGCCTCAGCAACAAGTCTTCCTGTGTTAGTGTTGGTGTTTGACGTAGTTGTGGGTGGATCCTTCAGTCGGTGGCAGATGACCATTCCCCCGGGGGAAGATCCCGAGAGGGATCACCAGTCAGGCTCAGAGTATGGAGACAGACACATACTAGTTCTTTTATTAAACAGTATATTGAACCACCAGAGGTGGCAGTAGTGAGCTGGAAGTGCCCAGCAGGGCTGTAGTCCCTCAGGTACTGGAACAGCGATCCTGGATAACTGAGCTGTAGAGAAACTGAATATAGTGAGTAGGCAGGGTATGCAGAGTTCAGGAACAGAACCTTGATGGTAACACTCACACAATAGTCTCTAGAAGTAGTCCAGGTGTTGGAATGAGTTAGGCCCTCGAGGAGAGAGTACCTGGTTCCAGGGAAAGCTCTGAGAGAGAGAGGGTAACTCACTGCTGTAGTAGGCAGCAAAGACTTCCAGGAAGAATAAGTATTCAGCAACGAGTCCGGGAGCATGGGCCCTCGAGGAGCGAGTACCAGTTCCTGACTGTGACCTGAAAAACAAAGAGAGAGCGAGGCCCCCGAGGAGCAGGTACCCCTGGTAAGTCCTGAGGAGGCAGAGCAGCTTGGAGAGAGCGAAACTGGTCCGTATTCAACTCCTTGCTAACTCGATTAGTTAGTGATTTCTGAGACCTTATATATCTGGAACGGATGATGTCATCTCAGGGGGATGCTCCTGAGGTTCGCGCCATTGCTGGTACATCAGTCAGGGCCATGCCGCGCACGCGCCCTTAGGCTCTTGTGAATCATGGCGGTTTGCAGCGTCGAGATCCAAGGACGCCCAGTGAAACTGGGGTTGGTGTATTTGCAACCAAATTAACCCCAGGATGATAGGGTGCATGGCCTTTTCCAGTACAAAGAAGGAGAGCAATTCTGTATGAAGAGCTCCAGTGCGGAGAGTAACTGGTTCAGTCTTGCAAGTCACATCTCCCGGTAAGGGCTCTTCATGAATGGAGGATAACAGTAGTGGATCTTTCAACTTGATGAGGGGAATCCTCAAATATTCCACTAGTTGTCTGAGAATGAAGTTACCTCCCACCCCTGAGTCCACCAGGGCAGGAGTCTGAACCGTGACTGGTCCCTAGGTCAAGAAGACTGGGAGAGAGAGCGTCAAGGAGGGCCAGTAAGACCTAAAAACAGTCCTCCTGCAGGACTTTGGTCCGTTCGTTCTTTCAGACGAATGGAGCGTGTAGCGACATCATGGCCAGGCTGACCACAGTACATGCAAAGGCCGTGCATCTTCCGAAATCTTCTCTCTTTAGAAGTCAAACGTCCATGACCAAGTTGCTTCGGTTCCTCTTTATCAATAGCAGGAATTACTGGAACCATCCGAGGTGCATCAATAGCAGTGGCCTGTTTCAACCCGGGTAACACCATAGGCCAGAGTTCCTTCACCTTATCCCGGAGCCGGTGATCAATCCGAGTGGCCAAGGCTATTAATTCGTCCAGTGAGTCAGGTGTTTGATGAGCAGCCAGCTCGTACTTTAAACGGTTATCCAGGCCTCTGCAAAAGAGAGTCTTGAGACATTTGGGGGCCCAGCGGAGTTCTGCCGTCAGAGTTTTGAATTCTATGACAAATTCAGCCAACGATCTGTTGTCTTGCTTCAATTCCACCAAAGTAGAACCAGCTACAGCAGTTCGAGCAGGGTTATTGAAGAAGGATTTAAACAAGTTCATAAATCCTTCTATGTCCTGCAAGGTAGATGCCCAAGACAAGGCCCCACCATCCAGGTATGAAAGAATGTAGGTAGACTTGGAGAAAGCCGTAGGAAATAAAGATGGCTGTAAGGAAAAATGCATGCAGCACTGGTTTTAAAAGTCCCGGGTCTTCTGGATTTCTCCGGAGAAGTGGATAGGAGCCGCCAATGGTACGGCAGTTTTTAAAGTTACCTCCTGTAACTGACCTTCTTGGTTGGAAGCTGTGCCTTGAACCTTCTGTGTGTGTAGCTGATGAAACGCTGAAGTAAGTTTCTCCAAGGTGTCTTACTGCTCCATAATACACTGGGCCAGGCCTGGTATGGCCTGCAAGGCATTAAGTTGTGCCGGATCCATGGAGTTAGCAATCTGTTGGTGTTTGAGGTAGTTGTGGGTGGATCCTTGGGCCAGTGGCAGATGACCTCTCCCCCAGTGGAAGATCCCAAGAGGGACCACCGGTCAGGCTCAGAGTATGGAGACAGACACACACTAGTTCTTTTATTAAACAGTATATTGAACCACCAGAGGTGGCAGTAGTGAGCTGGAAGTGCCTGGCAGGGCTGTAGTCCCTCAGGTACTGGAACAGTGAGCCTGGATAACTGAGCTGTAGAGAAACTGAATATAGTGAGTAGGCAGGGTATGCAGAGTTCAGGAACAGAACCTTGATGGTAACACTCACACAATAGTCTCTAGACGTAGTCCAGGTGTTGGAATGAGTTAGGCCCTCGAGGAGTGAGTACCTGGTTCCAGGGAAAGCTCTGAGAGAGAGAGGGTAACTCATTGGTGTAGTAGGCAGCAAAGACTTCCAGGAAGAATAAGTATTCAGCAACGAGTCCAGGAGCATGGGCCCTCGAGGAGCGAGTACCAGTTCCTGACTGTGACCTGAAAAACAAAGAGAGAGCGAGGCCCCCGAGGAGCAGGTACCCCTGGTAAGTCCTGAGGAGGCAGAGCAGCTTGGAGAGAGCGAAACTGGTCCGCATTCAACTCCTTGCTAACTCGATTAGTTAGTGATTTCTGAGACCTTATATATCCGGAACGGATGACGTCATCTCAGGGGGACGCCCCTGAGGTTCACGCCACTGCTGGTACATCAGACAGGGCCGTGCCGCGCGCACGTCCGTAGGCTCTTGTGAATCATGGCGATTTGCAGCATCGAGCCGCTCCAGGGACGCCGGAGGGAGTCAGCAGAATGATGCTGCAGCAACCAACCTTCCATTTGAGCAAGAGGGAGTCGCCAAGGAGGTAAGGAGGGCGGAGTGGAGACATCGGGCAGCGACGGTCGCAACAGTTAGCTGATGTTTATTGCTATTCTTCGTATCCTGCCTTGACTTCATTTCTGCCCTTACAATGCTTGCTTTGCCCTCATCTTGCTCCAGTTCCTGCTGAGTTCCTCTGCACTGTCTTGTCCACCTCCTGTCCCTGCCTTGCTTTCCCAGTCCTGTCCGCGCTCCTCCCTTAACCTCCTCTGACTGATCTCCTGTTGCCGACTTGGACCACTACCTGGATAAAGACACTGCTTGATCACCACCTGCCTTGACCCTCTCCCTGGATACTGACACCGCTTGACTGTTGCCTGCCTTGACCCTGGGACCGCTTATCTAGCTGTGGATATTCTCCTAAAGCCTGCCAGCCTTAGAACCCAAAGACTAAACCCATGGGGGACTTCACTTCTCAATCCTAGCCAGTAGCATGTCTGCTTTCTGCCAACCTGGCCGCAGCACATGCCCGACGAGTGGGCCTAACAAAGGGGTGGTCCTGGAGCATTCTCAGGTGGAACCAACATTTAAACATATAAGTTGCTATTTTAGAACCTGCCAAAGCAACACACATAAGTTTGTAGCTTGCATATATTTATACCTGCTAATTATCTGGTGTAAGTGAGAATAAAATTGTTTTACTGCCAAATACTGACTGGGTGAGGGGTGTGGCTAAACTGGAGGGAGTTCATGCTGAAGAATTAAGAGGATATCAATGACACAGAGATGGACTGGGCAAACTGGTGGAGGAATTGGTAAAACTGGTCATTTCCATCTTGCGCGCATGTTTAAAATTTGTGGACTTGCGTGTGTAAAGGCAGACAAGTGTAAGGAATATCTGCATGTCAAATCTCCATGAGTCAATGTTTAAAGTTAGGAGCACAAATACATGCAAATAGCAGATGCATGCCACTTATCTGGACAAGTCTTAAAAAAGCGTTACATATCCAGCTAAGTAAAATAGCTGGATAAGTATTCAAAAGCTAGTTATCTGGCCATCTGGCTAAGTAGCACTTTTCTTTTACTTATCCTGCTATTTTACTTAGCCGGAGTCTTAAATAGTCTTAAATAAGAAAACTTATCCAGCTATGTTGAAAATACATGCCGCACAACTTTTAGATTGTTTTAAGATTGTTTCCCTCACTCAAGCAACACACATTGGACCTTTTGGTGAGCCATGAGTCCAGTGAAATACAGGGGAATGAGGTTCCCATTACGGCCCCAAAGTAGGGAGAATCAGAGCTACTGGGTTTGGATGTGTTCTTGTCTCCCCCAAAACCCCTGCCTCCAAGGCAGCCCACTGCACCTGAGTCTCTGGTGCTAGAGTTGTCACAGAGAGATTGTGTGAGTAGTTGCCCAGCGGGAGGGGTCAATACTCAGACAGAGGTGCCACGAGAAGTGTTTGAGAGAGCTGGATTGGGAGGTGAGCCGATGGCTGGGGATACAGCATCAGTTGATTGTCATCTATTCTCTCCTAAATGAATATTCAGGTTTTGAGAAAGTCTCTCCCTTCTCTGGTGAAACACTTGGCGGTAACTTTAGAAAACATTTGGACTGTGTTGGTTCAAGTTGATAATGTGATTTCCAATTGTTATTTTGATATTGGACTTTTTAGCTAAACCTGTCACAGAAATGTGTAAGGCTCAAAATGAAGTACTGGAGAACTTAAAGGGAAAATAGAGAATTTGAATAAAGAGGTTAAAAAGATTCAGCAAGTGAATTTGAGTTTAATTCAGGGCAAGAACTTGGTTCATAGGAAGACTGAACAACAACCTGAGGGGGTCATGTGGGGCAATGCGCTGAGGTAGAAGTGTTTTCCCTCAGCTCTGGGTGCCCTGCCCCAATATCTACTGGCATCGTTTGTTACCGGCTCTTAAACGCTAAATCCATCTCATAAGTCGATCCAGCTCATGTCGATTGTCCATTATATGAGCAAACTTTCACCTCCGATGGCTGCTAGAGGTGGGAAAAAGGAGCAAGAAAAAGAAAATGGGAAGGGCATGGAACCTAAGATGGCAGCAGGAGGCAGCGAATCAGGTCCAGCAACGGGAACGCCACTTACAGTGGACGTGTTCAAAGAAACCCTGGACGCAGCGCTGGCTGATAAGCTCGCCGGAATTGCTCAAAATTTAACTAAGGTAAAGTCAGCGTTAGCGGACCTCGGACCTCGGATCGATCTCCTTGAAGAACGTGTGGTGGGGTTGGAGGATCGGGAGGCAGCAATCACCACCAAAGCAGGAGCTCAAGAGACAGCCTCAAAGGAATGCTGCGACAAGCTCAATGAGCATGAAAATAGACCGCGATGGGATAATTTACGTTTTTTGGGTCTGCCCGAAGCACTTGACGAAAAAGGCTTGGGCGCTTTTCTGGAGGAATGGCTCCCGGAAGCGGTTGGACTGCCGGCCCTGAGAGGGGAGCTGCGGGTCGAAAGAGTGCACAGATTGGGGACCCGCCGACCTTCTGACACCAGACCTCGCATAGCCATCGCAAAAATTTTAAATTCTGTGGTCAAACAACGCATTTGGCTGGCATACAGAAAATGCCCGGAGCTTCTATATCAGGGACAGAAAATTCGCATTACCCAAGACTATTCTGTCTTGGTATCGCAGCAAAGGCAAAAGTTTTCTCCTGTGTGCTCCAAACTGTTTGAACAGAAAATCAAATTCGCCCTTCACTATCCTGCCACATTGAAAATATGGCGAGATGGCAAACAACATAGCTTCTCGGATCCCGAGGCAGCTTCAAAATTCTTTCAATCCTCTGAAGCTTGACTGACCACGAGTTCATCAATACCAGTGTGCTGCATTAAAATATGGAAGGCACAAGGCTTGACACTTCCTTATTTTCTTGCCATCCTCGGACTCCTTGACCCCTTGGGAGGCAGCTGGCCCAACCACACTGGGTTGTAGCTATATGGAGACCTCTTCTGGAAGGACATGCTAGAAGCTTAAAATTTGTGGGAGCCGAATGATTCTAGCTTTTCCCTCAAGATGTCTGGAAGATTTTTCCACTAGTGGACTGGTGGGCATGACCCACCATCTTTCATATTTCATGAAGAGATCCTAGATCCCCAGATTCTGTGAACTATTCCACTGACTTTGGGTGGATTTATCTATATGGTCACGTACATGTCCGGTGCCCCCTACTCAGAGCCGAGGCTTCAGATGGGCACTGGGAGCAGGGCACCCAAGAGCTCTACCAACGTGACTTCCAGACCCGACTCTTCACATACGAGGAGACAGGCCATATATATCTTAGTGACTGCTGGGTAAGGGAATGGGGGAGGGAGAGAGGGAGGACTTGGAGGGGGGAGGGAGGGGGATGGGGGGAGTTCATGGTTTTGGGGTAGTGGAGATATGTGTGTTTGTGAGTATATGGATGTGTTGTGATGTGGGTAGACTGGTTCTGGTCATGGATGGTTGGATTGACATCAGACGGGTCTTGCCGGAAAGGCTTGGCAGGGTGGGGCAGCTGGGACCCTACCCTCTGAGATATTACTATTCATACCTCTTCTGTACACTTCCAGCTCTTTTGATTACTGGCTAAATTAGTGTCTTGGAATGTTCACGGGTTGGGATCGTCAATTAAACGTAAGAAGGTCCTGACCCATCTAAAGAGGCTAAAGGGCGACATTGTATGTTTGCAGGAAACCCATCTGAGTGCGAAGGAAAGCCTCAAGCTAAAGCGAGATTGGGTAGAGAACTGCATATTTGCAGAAGCTCAAAATAGGAAAGCGGGGGTGGCGATACTCATTAGTAAACATGCTGATTTTGTCCTGAACAAATCTGTTGTGGACAAAGAAGGCAGATACGTTCTTGTGATTGTGACATGGCAGAGAACGCCAGTTACAATCTGCAGTGTGTATACCCCTACAACAAATCCCCAACGATATCTCACTCAATTTCAGAATGTGGTGGTGACTCACAGAACGGGATTACTGTTGGTGGCAGGAGATCTTAACTGTGTTGCTGACTGCACTTTAGACAGGTCTACTATGTGAGGAACTGGAGGGGGGTCCCGGGGGGAAGGGGTTGGTTCTTTCACTGAATATTTGAAGCTCTTAGATGTATGGAGGACCCTTCACCCCACAGAGCGGGATTACACCTTTTACTCAAACCCACATAATTCTTTTTCTAGAATAGATTTTATATTAATGGCGGAGGAAGGATTCTCGAGGATTCAAAAATCAGATATAGAATCCCAGGTGATTTCCGATCACTCATCTATTTCTATTTCTCTCAATCTGGGGTTACGGAGACCTGGCTCCGCCCTCTGGAGGTTTCCCCATGACCTTAAAGGGGATAAGGGCTTTCAAAAGTACTTGCGGAACAAGTGGTTGGATTATAAAGCAAATAACGCTCAGCATGTGGGTGACCCCATGGCTGCGTGCGCATGTTATAAAATCGGGAGTAGGTTGGTTCGTGCCGGGTTGCATGAACAAATCTGCGCCCGCGCACAGGTTTTAAAATCTTCCCCTTAGTGAGAAGCAGACACAGAGCTCAATGCAATTTGATGACAAACGTTTGATGAACCAACTCATTGCACATGTGTAGGTGCTGAAAGGGCAACCAGTCGTACATACTCCAAACATAAGTGTGTGTGTCACTCGGTGAATGACCTGCTGTGTTTGCCTTGGTCAATCACTCTGCATGTAGGTGCTGCAGAACTCTGAGATCCCTCCCTTGCCACTGCTATCCAGACCCTTGAGCAGGCAGTATGTATGCATTCATAAAGCACACACTGCTTTTTGAAAAATTGGTTGCCCTGTTGAAAGCAAGTGCTTCTGAAAGGCCAGCATATGGGCAATGGTTGCAGTGGCCTGACCCCTTGTATTGGAGGGGAGTTAAAGGAGGCTGGAATACATGCAGAGCATTGAGGAGGCCTTCTTAGTGTGCTAAATGAAAATGGTTGAGAGTACACCATCCGTTCTGCATGCTGGCACAGCAACTCTGTTGTGAGGCCAGGCCCAGGCTTCTCACAAACATTTTCTTATTGGGGCTTGTAAGGTAGGTGGTTCTGTTTATCATGGACCCCGGCCACATCGTGGCTTGCCGCTTGGGGCAGCATGGCTTTGGAGGGTCTACCCCTCAGGTGTGTCCCCAGACAGGGACTGCTGAATGAGCATCTTATGCCAAATGATGTGTACACATGTTGTTGCCTACCCATTTATGAGTGAGGTGAATTTACCAGTTGCAGCTTGTGTGGTGTCTAGCTGCTCAGCCATGCCCTCGAAAACATCTGGTCCCAGCATTTTGATGATGTGCTGCTCCATCTCCATGACAACAATCGGACAAGGGGCCCCTCCTTCGGTCATCCGTTGATACTTTGCTCAGGACACCACCTTTACCTTGAGCTGGGCCTTGATGTCACGATATCGATGTGTGACCTGCTCCTCGCTTCTTGCCACTCCACTGCACCGGCTAATGGACTAGTCAATGTTGCACCATATTTGGCCCTTGGCTGCCTTGGAGGTCTTTGCTGAGGGTTGCCAAACAACATCTGATAATTTTTAATTAATTTGATATATAAAACTTTCGAATTGTACTTCCATATTACCATTTTTAGGATACTTTATATAATCATATATACATATATTCATGTTGACAAACATATCACCAGGCTATCTATTTATTAACTCGCATGTTTATGAGCTGCTTAGTAAGATACTCTAATTTGTCACTTTCGTTTAACCTCTCAATTTAAATCGCTATATGAAGCAATAGTTTTCTGTTTTCATGTTTTAAGTATTTGTTACTTAGTTTTTAACATGTTCAATGTAAACCGCTATATGAAGCGATAATTACCGTTCCTTGTAAACCGGGGTGATATGTATATTATACAGGAACCTCCGGTATATAAATCCTTTAAATAAATAAATAAATAAATAAATAAATAAATAAATAAATTTTGCAGGACCTCTGCAATAACCAGCTCATTCTATTGCATGCTAAACTTAATGGCCCTGAGATGCTGTATAGCGCCACCCGGCTGCCTGTAGGGGGTGCCACTTCCTCTTCCAGAGAGGTGTCCTCCCTTTCCTCACTCTCCATCCTGCTCTCCTCTCCCCTCCCATATATGACTAAGTTTATCTGCATATGGGCAGGAAATTTTATAAAAAGCTATTTCCATGGGTAAAGCACCATCTTACTCATAGCAGTGCCTTTGAAAATTACCCTTTGAATTTACTAGTAGCATTGGACTTACACATGACCCAAATGTAGTGAGCAAGTAAACAGGATCTTGACATGACTCTCTTATTTTGATGTACTCAGCCCTTTCTCAGAATGTCAAGGCTGTAAGGTACAGGGACGATTGGCTGCTGGAATCATCCTTACTATTTAACCCATACTTCATCTATGCTCTATCCTTATCAGCCAATATATAATCAATCCCCGCTATTAATGAGGTCAAAAGTATATATTACAACAACTCTCTCTATCCTTATTAGCTACATGTCTGGCTAGGGAGAATGATGCCCAAAGGCCACCAGAGACAATTCCAATCTCATTGGTTTTCACAATTTTTGAAAATAGCTGTCTGCCAAAATAATAATGAGGAGAATTCTAATAAATAAATAAAACTTTCCAATATATCAAACTGAAAATAAATGAAGTCCAGGTATATAAAGCAGTATTCAAGACGAGTTTCAAAGCATAGATAAACATAATCCCCAGCACTGAACAGACGTTTCAGTTTCAGAATATAGAATAAAATTATTACCCCTAGATATGACTGTTTTCTTGCTGCTCTTTCAATGGGGGAATATACATCTATGTAATAGAGAAAAATAAATAAATTAGTGTTGTAGATCTCCTCCTGAAAGGAGGAAGAGTTAGCAATCTGTTATAGATCTCCTCCTGAAAGGGGGAGGAGTTAACAATATGTTATGGAACTCCTCCAGGAGAGGGAGGAGTTAGTAATCTGTTATCAATCCGCTGCTAGGAGTCAGCGATCTGTTATAAGTCCGCTAGGGAGTTGGCAACCAGTTATGGATCACTCCGCCAAAGGAGAGGAACAGGCGGGGCTGATGATCTGTAGTGGGTTGGCTTCCCACAGAGTAGCAGGCAGTATAATACTGCTCTAGTAGTGTAAGGAATGAACACTTAATGTAAATTGGTGAATCCCTGGGCCGATGGCAGATGACAGCACCCCCAGGAGGATATCCTGAGAGGGACCACTGGCTAGGCTGGAGTATGGAGACAAACACAGATAGTTCTTTTATTAGACAGGAAGTAGAACCATCAAAGGTGGCAGTAGTGAGCTGATGTGCCCGGCAGGGCTGAAGTCCCTCAGATACTGGAATTGCGGTCTCTGGGTTGCTGAGCTGTAGACAGAGACTATAGGTAGTGAGTAGACAGGGTATGCTGGATACATAACCAGTAGTAGATGATACACTCACAATTGTAGATATCTGTAATGGCTTCTATGCAACAGAGAGTCTTCAGTATATTCAGGAACAGGAGCCGTAGGCGAGTACTGGTTCCTATATGCAGTCTGGAATGAGAACTCACAATATCTGTGTATGAGATGGCTTCTGAAATAGAAGAGAGTTGAGAAGGGTTTTAGGAACATGGGCCCTCATGGAGCGAGTACCGGTTCCTATCTGCAATAATGACTCACGATCTCCATACCTGCGATAATGTCTTAGACAGAAGGGAGTTTTCGGAGATTAAGAACATAAGCCCTCGTGGAGCAAGTACCGGTTCCTATCTGTAATAGAACTCACAGTGTTCACGTCTGCGATCGCTTCCAGATAGGAGTTTTCTGAGCATTCAGGGATGTAGGCCCTCGAGGAGCGAGTACCAGATCCCGTCTTAGCAATCTGAAATCAAGAAGAGAGAGCGGGGCCCCCGAGGAGCGAGTACCCTTTGGTAAGTTTGTGGAGGTAGAGCAGCGGAGAAAGAATTCCCCTTGCTAACGTGATTCGTAGTTGCAAGCAAAGACCTTTTAAGTTGGAAGCGGATGACGTCACTACGGAGGGATGCCCCCGAGGTTCGCGCCCTTGCCGGTACAAACTCTGGAGTGTGCGCGCCCTTACGTCATCAGGAACATGGCGGATCCGCAGCGTCAGGCCAGCCCGGGGATTCCAGGAAGAATGGCGAGGAGAAGCCGCGCCAGCATCTGTCCGTCAGACCCGAAGGGAGTCGCCACTAAGGTAGAAAGGGTGGAGCGAGCACGAGAACAGGCACGAACGCAACAATTAGAATCAAGGACAGAAAATAAAGGCTGGACATCGAAATGAAATAAAAGATAGAGTAGGCATACAGCAAAATGGGGCAAACCTCTCATAACTAAGCTAGATAAACAGGAAATAAAAAGGTTTGAAAATAGCACCAAAAAGATTATGTGAGATGAAACACCCAATCAAAAACAATGACAGGACCAATCAAAGGAGATCAAAGACACATCGTCTACTCAATCTCCTGGTTGAGTCCATACAGATGTAAAGAATTCAGAATGAATGGTGAACAGCATTTGGTAACCAGAAAACTAAGATCTTAATAAGAATGATGATTCTTCAGCCAATGTGGCACTAAGTGAGCCTCAAAACGGGCCAGTCAGAATTTACTAAAATGCTCAAATATCCTGGTTTTAACCTTACAAAACGTTTTCCCAACATACAACAGGGGGCAAGAACACATGATGATGTAAACAACCCCAGATGTCTGAGAATCAGAAGAGAAACATAAAGGGAAGCCTTTGTGTGCAGTAGGGTATACAAACATCCAAAGAGACAAAGTTAGCCCCCAGGCCCAACAATAGCCACTGAGGCCATGGTCAGTGAATGATGGAAGTGAAACTGGAGTATTGAAGGCACATACCTCTGATGATATTAAAAAACACACAAAGTACGACCATGGTAAAACGTGAAATGAGGAGTAAACTGAAACAATGGATGTGGAGATAGAACGCACAGTGCCATCTGGTAATGGCACAGATTTAATCTGACTGGAATAAGGAGGCACACATCTACTTTTGTCAGTGGTAGATGCTGTACATGATAAAAATAATAGGTCCTAATTGATAAAGAATGTTCATTTCAGAGCAGATTTAATATCCCTCTGTAATGGAATTATTTAGCCCAAGTCTGACTTCTCTGACTAACGATGTATTTAGAAGTTAGACCTTAATGGATTCAGAGTTCCCAAACATAAACCTGTATCATGTGATTCTAACAAGTATAAGATTATAAGAAGCAAACATCAGGGGGTCTATATTTCTTAGGAAGTTTAGTGGACAAGTTATCCAGCTAAGTTTAGTCGGATAATTTGCTTCGTATATTCAATTGAATAAAAGTCCCGCTGAATATACTTGCTTAGAATTATCCGGCTATATAGAAACATGATAGCAGAAAAAGACCGTTTTGCCCATCCAGTCTGCCCATCCATCCAATTTAGCAATATAATTCTCATATCTTCCTTAGAGATCCTCTATCTTTATCCCAATGGTTTCTTGAATTCAGATACTGTTTTTATCTTCACCACCTCCACTGGGAGGCTGTTCCACACATCCACCACCCTCTCTGTAAAGAAATATTTCCAAAGATTACTCCTGAGTCAACACCCTTTCAATCTCATCTCATGACTTCCTCTTTCTACAGTCTACTTTCCTATGAAAAAAGCTTACCTCCTGTGCATGTAAACCTTTGCAATATTTGAATGTATCTATCATATTGCCCCTATCTCGCCTTCTCTCACAAAGATAACATTTTGTACTATGTCATCTCGCCTAGATTTATGGTACCCTGTTAGAATTCATCAAGCTAGGGTGAGAGAACATAGTAGAAATGTAATCTTTGTGAGACTTTCCTCATTCCAAATGAAGTCAAATCTTCATCGAGGTGTACTGTGCTGTTCATATGTCTCACTCTGCATGATAAATTGGCCCCTAAACCCTAAACCACCACCAACACCTCACCTCGAGCTAGTAGATGCCCCTCCTATAGGCATATAAATAGTTGCATACTGTGACAGCCTTATAGTCTCTCTCTCTCACATACAATTCTAAAAATTTATCACAAATTGTGTTACAGTCATATTGCACAGCATAATGTCAGATGTAGTTATTTCCAGCATTAAAACCATGCAATAGCATTTCTTATGCTATTATATGGTGTGAGATTGCCCCTCATTTTCATAAACTCCTCCCTAATCCCACCCCTTCCCAAAATGTGCATTCACGCCATGCAATAGCATTATTATCACGTATGTTAACACCATAATGCATTCTGATGACTGACACAATTAGTTGTGAGAGGTTTGCCCCATTTAGCTGTAAGTCTGTTCTATCATTTACTGCATTTTGATTTCCAGCCTTTTTTACTTTTTGTCCTTGCCTCTAATTTATTTATTATTTTATATAAAAAGGACCAAAGTAATACACCCCACAGTAAAACTCCTGTGGGGAATTCTCAAAATTTACCTCCTTTAAGAAAATAAGAACATAAGAACATGCCATACTGGGTCAGACCAAGGGTCCATCAAGCCCAGCATCCTGTTTCCAACAGTGGCCAAACCAGGCCATAAGAACCTGGCAAGTACCCAAAAACTACATCTATCCCATGCTAGTGTTGCTAATAATAGCAGTGGCTATTCTCTAAGTCAACTTAATTAACAGCAGGTAATGGACTTCTCCTCCAAGAACTTATCCAATCTTTTTTTTTTTTAACACAGCTATACTAACTGCACTAACCACATCCTCTGGCAACAAATTCCAGAGTTTAATTGTGCGTTGAGTGAAAAAGAACTTTCTCTGATTAGTTTTAAATGTGCCATATGCTAACTTCATGGAGTACCCCCTAGTCTTTCTATTATCCGAAAGAGAAAATAACTGATTCACATTAACCCGTTCTAGACCTCTCATGATTTTAAACACCTCTATCATATCCCCCCTCAGCTGTCTCTTCTCCAAGCTGAAAAGTCCTAACCTCTTTAGTCTTTCCTCATAGGAGAGCTGTTCCATTCCCTTTATCATTTTGGTCGCCATTTTCTGTACCTTCTCCATTGCAACTATATCTTTTTTGAGATGCAGCGACCAGAATTGTACACAGTATTCAAGGTGCGGTCTCACCATGGATTGAGACAGAGGCATTATGACATTTTCCGTTTTATTCACCATTCCCTTTCTAATAATTCCCAACATTCTGTTTGCTCTTTTGTCTGCCACAGCACACTGAACCAATGATTTCAATGTGTTATCCACTATGACCCCTAGATCTCTTTCTTGGGTGGTAGCTCCTAATATGAAACCTAACATTGTGTAACTATAGCATGGGTTATTTTTCCCTATGTGCATCACTTTGCACTTATCCACATTAAATTTCATCTGCCATTTGGATGCCCAATTTTCCAGTCTCAGAAGGTCTTCCTGCAATTTATCACAATCTGCTTGTGATTTAACTACTCTGAACAATTTTGTATCATCTGCAAATTTGATTACCTCACTCATCGTATTTCTTTCCAGATCATTTATAAATATATTGAAAAGTACGGGTCCCAATACAGATCCCTTAGGCACTCCACTGCCCACTCCCTTCCACTGAGAAAATTGTCCATTTAATCCTACTCTTTGTTTCCTGTCTTTTAGCCAGTTTGTAATCCACGAAAGGACATCGCCACCTATCCTATGACTTTTTACTTTTCCTACAAGCCTCTCATGAGGAACTTTGTCAAACGCCTTCTGAAAATCCAAATATACTACATCTACCGGTTCACCTTTATCTACATGTTTATTAACTCCTTCAAAAAAGTGAAGCAGATTTGTGAGGCAAAAACTGCCTTGGGTAAAGCCATGCTGACTTTGTTCCATTAAACCATGTCTTTCTATATGTTCTGTGATTTTGATATTTAGAACACGGTCCAGTATTTTTCCTGGCACTGAAGTCAGGCTAACTGGGTGTTAGTTTCCCGGATCATCCCTGGAGCCCTATAAATGTTTGGTTTACATTAGCCACCCTCCAGTCTTCAGGTACAATGGATGATTTTAATGATAGGTTACACATTTTTGCTAATAGGTCTGAAATTTTATTTTTTAGTTCCTTCAGAACCCTGGGATTTATACCATCCGGTCCAGGTGATTTACTACTCTCCAGTTTGTCAATCAGGCCTACCACATCTTCTAGGTTCACCGTGATTTGGATCAGTCCATCTGAATCAACACCCATGAAAATCTTCTCTGATACGGGTATCTCCCCAACATCCTCTTCAGTAAACACTGAAGCAAAAAAATCATTTAATATTTCCGCAATGACTTTATCTTCTCTAATTTCCCCTTTAACCCCTGGATCATCTAATGGTCCAACTGACTCCCTCACAGGTTTTCTGCTTCTGATATATTTTAAAAGGTTTTTACTGTGAGTTTTTGCCTCTATGGCCAACTTCAAATTCTCTCTTAGCCTGTCTTATCAATGTCTTACATTTAACTTGCCAACACTTATACATTATCCTATTTTCTTCTGTTGGATCCTTCTTTCAATTTTTGAATGAAGATCTTTTGGCTAAAATAGCTTCTTTCACCTCCCCTTTTAACCATGCCAGTGATCGTTTTACCTTCTTTCCACCTTTCTTAATGTGTGGAATACATGTGGACTGTGCTTCTAGGATGGTTTTTTTTTTATTTTAACAATGACCACGCCTCTTGCACACTTTTTACCCTTGGAGCTGCTCCTTTCAGTTTTTTTCTAACAATTTTTCTCATTTTATCAAGGTTTCCCTTTTGAAAGTTTAGCACGAGAGCCGTGGATTTGCTTACAGTCCCCCTTCCAGTCATTAATTCAAATTTGATCATATTATGATGACTATTGCCAAGCGACCCCACCACCATTACCTCTCTCACCAAATCCTCTGCTCCACTGAGAATTAGAACTACAATGGCTCCCTCTCTCGTCGGTTCCTGAACCAATTGCTCCATAAAGCTGTCATTTATTCCATCCAGGAACTTTATCTCTCTTGCATGTCCTGATGATACATTTACCCAGTCAATATTGGGGTAATTGAAATCTCCCATTATTACTGCACTACCAATTTGGTTAGCTTCCCTAATTTCTCTTAGCATTTCATTGTCCGTCTCACCATCTTGACCAGGTGGACGGTAGTATACTCCTATCGCTATAGTCTTCCCCAACACACGAGGGATTTCTACCCATAAAGATTCAATTGTGCATTTAGTCTCATGCAGGATGTTTATCCTGTTGGACTCTATGTCATCTCGGACATAAAGCGCCACACTGCCTCCTGGGTGCTCAATTCTGTCATTGCGATATAATTTGTAACCCTGTATAGCACTGTCCCATTGGTTATCCTCCTTCCACCATGTCTCTGAGATGCCAGTTAAGTCTATGTCATCATTCACTGCTATACTTTCTAATTCTCCCATCTTACTTCTTAGACTTCTGGCATTAGCATACAGACATTTCAAAGTTTGTTTTTTGTTTGTATTTTCATTCTGCTTTTTAATTGATAGGGATAAGTTAGAATTTTTTACCTCAGATGAGTTTTTAGTTACAGGCACTTGGACTACTTTTCTTCTTATTGGAACCTCACTGTCAGGACGCCCTAATTCTAATGCATCATTAGTATCCTTTGAAGATACCTCCCTCTGAACCATGTGCTGCTGAGCGACTGTCAGCTTTCCCATTTGTTCTAGTTTAAAAGCTGCTCTATCTCCTTTTTAAAGGTTAGCGCCTGCAGTCGGGTTCCACCCTGGTTAAGGTGGAGCCCATCCCTTCGGGAGAGACTCCCCCTTCCCCAAAAGGTTCCCCAGTTCCTTACTGTGGGAAATATAAGCTTTGCCAGCAAGCCATTTCAGGGTTTTACACTAACTTTCCTTCTCCCTGACCTTTGCCTGAATAAAAGCATCACTTGTGCTTAAGTCTCTGCCTGGGAAAGGATACCTGACTGTCATGTATTTCTCTAGTTTATAATTAATCCTGATAGCCTGAAAGTAGGGCTGGGTGTTCCTTAGTCAGAGGCAGGACAAAGTCAGGAGGTATAGATTTCAGCAGCCAATGAAATGATCCGTGCACACCCCCTGAGCCAAAGCCAATAGTGTAGAGACATGTCTGTTGCTATGGGGAAAGTAGCCAATCATGTGATGACACATCATCTGCCTTTGTATGAATGTACAATAAAGGAGAACTCTGAGGTGCGCTCAGATCCCTTTTTACCTGCCTGCCATGAAAGCTGCCTGAAGTGTCTTCTTTGCCTCCATATTCAACATCTGGTGAGCCCGACGTGATGATAAACTCTCTGCTCAACAGATTTGCAATCGTAAGTATTTTTAAGGTACTTTTTAGTATTTTTAAAGTATTTCTCAGTAAATTTGTTCCCCACATTCGTGAGCATGGGAAGTGATTTGACTGTACAGCAAAGGCTACATGCTAGAGAGCTGCAGCAAATCATCAATAATCATTATTTCATCACCAGAAGAAAAAAAGCACAAATCAGCCTGGGGGACTTAGAAAAATTAATAAGTGAAATAGCATGCCGTTGCCCTTGGTATTCACAGGCTGGAACTCTGAATATCCAGGACTGGATTTTAATAGGCAATAATCTTCATATGGCTCCCAGAGTTCCCATAAAGCAGTTATTAATCTGGCAAAAATGTACAGAGGCCATAGAACACATAGGAAAAAAACGTTTCAAGGCAGCATTTTCAAACCATGTGCTTTTAGAAGCAGGCAAACTCAATCAGAATACCCTTCCCCCATCTTATGCTCAGTCTCCCTCAGGGACAGCAAATTCTTTGTATCAGCTCCTCATACCCACACCCAAGCCCATTCACACCTTCCCCACTTCTTTAGAAAAGCAATCCTTGAGAACAATTGAGCCACAACCTGGCCTGGGTGGGGTGATTAGCATTGAATTTCAGCAGAAACAGCAAAAAGAAAGTCTTACAGAAAAAGAATTGTTGGAAGGACTTCAAGCCTTCCCCATCACAGAAAAGAACCATGAACAAAGGGGGACAGAAAATGAAATAGAACATCTGGGGACACACACTCACATGGCTCCTGTGGCTTCCTCTGCATCCACCTCAGAGAAAAGGCCCCAGGAAACTGAAAACACTGAGGTCAGAAAAACTAGCCTTCCTCCATCTTGCCTGCAACCCCCTTCCCCCACCAACCACTCCCTGTACCCTCATTTGCCATTGCCTGAGACAGTCATTGATTCTGCATCATCAATTTGTCCAGGTAAATTACCATCTCAAACCACTGCTCCCGGTAACAATTTATGTGCCACAGTCAGCATGGGATTTCACCTAGAACATGGAAATCTCACAAGAGAGGAATTATTGAAAGGGATTCAAGCCTCTCCTATTACAAAAGGAATTAAAGAGCTGGGTGTGGCAGCAATAGAGTTGAGTGCCGCCCGGAGTGCCATGAGCAGTGGCTATGCCCCCAGGTCTTCAAAGAAATCAGCGTATAAGACCTTGGGCCAAGCAGCTGCACTCCTGCGTTACAAGCAAAGAAAATATCAATATGAAAAAAATGATTTAATTAGACTCCTGCGTTACAAGCAAAGAAAAAATCACTATGAAAAAAATGATTTAATTATACACTTCAATGACCTACTGCAGTCCAGATTAAACAGAGTAATTGCACAGACAGTACAGAGTTGGAAAAAATGGTTTCTCTTGGTCTTCGATGTTCAGTTGCAGAGGGACTGCATGCTTAAGGAGTAGTTTCTCTTTGAATTCAGTTACAAAAAATCTGCATACTTTGAGAGTATTTTCCCCCACAAAGTGAATGCAGAACCTTATGTTAAAACTGTACTGAAATTTGAACAATTGCTGTGTGAATTTCATGTGAAATGTTCACTTCTTGCAAAATTAATTTGGCTCACATTTAAAATGACTCCATTTCTCTGAGATTTAAGTTTATAAGCAATTGCTTGAATTGCCAGTGCACAGATTCTTATTGTAATTTTCCCTACAGGAGAAAGATAGAATCTGTCTGCAAGAAATCAGCAAGTCCTTGCCAAGCCATTGTCTCTGGATGATGCAATCTAAATTGTTAAACAATGCTATCTTTCAGTTCCTATTGACTGAAGGATTAACTCCTTGGGTGCAGTTCTTTTCTTTTGAGAAACACTGCTCCTCCCCCCCTTTACTGTCTTTCTGTTAACTCTTGCTTGCCACTCATGGGGGAGGGAGGGAGAACTTTTGAAAAGAAAAAGAAAAGAAAAAAACTGGACTTAGTCCTGCAGTTTCTCTCTCTAGTTTCTATATTTATTTATTTATTTGTGTTTTTCTATACCGGCATTCACGGGAGTACGTATCATGTCGGTTTACATAAAACAAGGGGTGATCAATACATTATCATATATGTTATAACTCAGACAGATCTGCTGATCCAAATCTTTTCCCTCAACCTTCAATGCATTCCTGCACTAGCCCTTCCTTGTCTCACTCTCTTTCTGTTAATCTTTTAATACTTTCAAACTTTAGCGTGCAGCAGACAGAGCTGAGCAAACAGCGTGTTTAATTTCCTATTCTAATAATTATATGAAGAAATTCTATTCTGATATTCCACATTGAAAGTAAGCTCAGAGTATTATTGATTGCAACCTGGAACAATAGTTGCAATCTATAAAGTAATGATGGGGTCTCCACTAGGAGGCGCTATGCTATTCTACCAGTTATATTATATTATTGTTTTAATAATTCTGTTGTAAAATAGTTTTTATTTTTCAGGCCTACAGACCTTCTGTATTAAGGACACTTCAGTTTTATTTTCTTTTTCACAAATTTTTACAGAATTCTGAACCTTAAAATTTTTACTGATAGAGGTTGCTACATCTAAAGCAATCCCTCCCAAGCCTTTTCTTGCAAATCCAAATTGATTTTATTAAATTGAATGATAGAATTGATTCTCCAAGGTTAAGAAAGTAAGAATTTCACTTTAATCCTTACCTTAATAAATTTTTGCTGTATGCCAGTTTTTAATATTTTCCAGATTTACAGCCTTCCTGCCATGAGGAGATGTGAAGGTGAACACTTTGCAGTTTATTTTAACATTTTTCTAACGCCTTTTGACTTTTGACTTTTGATCCTTGATCTAATTTTGTTTTTGATAACTTTTTGATAAGATTTTTAGCTCAAATTATGTGTTATCTGTTGTCTGTCTTGATGCCAAGAAGACTATGAATGAATATTTGCAGAATGAATATGAATATGTGTCAGTTTTGTGTAAATGAATATTTGCAGGATGAATGAATATATGTCAGTCTTGTGTAACATATGTTTAATGTAATGTCTAATATACTTGTCATTTGATTCTGCTTACTGCAAATGACTTTTCCTTTAAATGATTAATTTACACTTATTGCTATTTTACTGAATGAAAATTGATCACTGCATAAAAACTTTCTTGATAATGGGGTTACCCTCTGTTCTGAAAACTGATAATGGCTCTATTTACTGCAGCCATTCCTTTGCATGAATTTTGTCAATAATTGAACATTAAATACGTATTTGGCATCCCCTACAACACCACAGGGCAAGCCATTGTGGAGAGAGCCAATCATACGCTTAAGAGCTCTGAACCAAACAAAAAGAAAAAGGAGGGATTGCCCCTAGATTTTCCCCTAAACAGGTTTACTTTAAATCATCTCAAACATATCACATTTAAGACCACAGCCATGAGTAATCATTATGGGACTAGGGTTAGTCACCCACAGCCATCAGTTTTGTATAGAATATTTAATGTCTGGTACGGTCCCGTCCCCTTATCATAGGGACGAGGATATGTTTCTGTGCTTGTTTCCACAGGTCCACTTTGGGGTTCCAAGCCGGTATATCAAGCCGTGGAAAGATGGAAAGGTGTCCAGGTCTACAGGACCCGATCCCAAACTTCTCCATGAGCCTCCACAGCCCTCAGAAGGACAGAGACCGGACTCCTTGCAAAAAGCAGCACCACATGACCTGGAGACAGATCAAGGCCCTATCCAACCAATCTGCACAACTCTTAGAACAGCAAGGCCTTGAGAAAACTCCAGAGAACTTATTAGCCGCCTTTTCTTGCCTGAATGCCAACTCATTAACAATTGTGTTCTGTACCCTCATCCTTTGCCTTGTTTCTCCAGCTATGGCGATTTCAGAACAAGGACTCTGACAGAACAACATGTACATCCTTGATGCACAGAACTTTTCACACCTGTTGAATCGAACAGACTGTTAGATCTGCACACACATGCCAACCCAAGCCTGCGGAGAACTACTGATGCATGCTGTACCATCTAACCTTACAGTATGGACTAATTATCCTTTACAGAGAGGTGTTTTTATTAACTCTCCAGTTAATAATACCATACTACACATTGGTAGCCGTATTCAAGAGACTGCCGCTCTTTGTTGGGACTATGATACAGGGGATGGGAAAGGGACTTCAGGTGGGAAATATCCATATTGTAACCGAACCTTTGTATTAATCACTGAACACTTACATAATTATACCACATATATGTATGCAATTGGCAGATTTCAGGATGTGCAGTGGGAGACCCAAGCAGGTGCAGAAAGTATAGAGGGGATGAGGGATTTACCTTTTGTAGTTATATAGCCCAAATGATAACCAATGACATGTCCATTAATCTGTTAGGAAACATATGGATGTTATGTGGGCGAAGAGCATATATGTACATTTCCCCAAGATGGAGAGACAGATGCACTTTAGGCTACATCCTCCCCTCATACTATGCAGTCAAAAATTTACCCAAAGCAAGGCTCCGTAACAAAAGGGAGGCGATAAATAATCCCATAGAAAAGTATACAGAAACTCAGATAGCTAGAAGCCTGTTTCCCCCAATCGGGACAGATATGAATTACAGAGACTTACACATCCTAGCTAACTGGACTACTGCCCTATTTAATCAGACAGTCCATGCATTAAAACTACTCACAACAGAAGTCTCTCAGATTAGAGAAGTAGCATTACAGAACAGCTATACCTTAGAAACCATTTTAGCCTTAAAGGGTGGTGTTTGTGCATTAATTGGATCTCATTGCTGTGTGTACATATCAGACTATAAAGCAAACCTCACACATACCATAGAGCAGATAGAAACCATGGATGCTGATGCACCACTTTCAGGCAGAATACCAACTTCTCCATGGGACTGGCTATGGTCCTGGCTCCCTGATATTTCTGGTCTCAAAAGGGTGATTTCTATTATAATTACTGTAATTGTCTTAATTATCTGCCTGTGATGCTGTATTCAGTGCATACCCAACCCTCATATCCATATTGAAACCTTGCTCTCAGCCCGGATACAAAGATGTCTTGTAAGATGCCTAATAGGGAATCCAGAGCCCTGCAGCATTGGCACACCACGCTGCACCAGCTCTGGGTGATATGGAGATTCAGGAGCTCATCGGCAGCTGGCACACCACGCCGAATCAGCTTTCTTCTCTCCATAATCCCCCTTCCCCTATTTCCAGCCCATACCAAGACATAACAGATTTCAGTAAGGGTCTAAAGCTTTATTGAGCTGCCTAAACAAAAACAGAAAGGGTGAGATGTGGGAATTATAAGCTTTGCCAGCAAGCCATTTCAGGGTTTTACACTAACTTCCCTTCTCCCTGACCTTTGCCTGAATAAAAGCATCACTTGTGCTTAAGTCTCTGCCTGGGAAAGGATACCTGACTGTCATGTATTTCTCTAGTTTATAATTAATCCTGATAGCCTGAAAGTAGGGCTGGGTGTTCCTTAGTAAGAGGCAGGACAAAGTCAGGAGGTATAGATTTCAGCAGCCAATGAAATGATCCGTGCACACCCCCTGAGCCAAAGCCAATAGTGTAGAGACATGTCTGTTGCTATGGGGAAAGTAGCCAATCATGTGATGACACATCATCTGCCTTTGTATGAATGTACAATAAAGGAGAACTCTGAGGTGTGCTCAGATCCCTTTTTACCTGCCTGCCATGAAAGCTGCCTGAAGTGTCTTCTTTGCCTCCATATTCAACACCTTACAAAACTGAATCCCTCTTCCTTGCACCATCGTCTCATCCACGCATTGAGACTCCGGAGCTCTGCCTGTCTCTGGCGACCTGCGCGTGGAACAGGGAAAATTTCAGAGAATGCAACCCTGGAGGTTCTGGATTTAAGCTTTCTACCTAAGAGCCTAAATTTGACTTCCAGAACCTCCCTCCCACATTTTCCTATGTCATTAGTGCCCACATGTACCATGACAGCCGGCTCCTCCCCAGCACCAGGTAGGCATGTTACCTGGCGATCCTCACGCCCACCATCCACCCAGCTGTCTACATTCCTAATAATCAAATCTCCAACTATGACGGCCGACCTAACCCTTCCCTCCTTGGCAGTAGGCCTTGGAGACACATCCATGGTGCTAAAGGACAATGCCCCACCTGGAGAGCAGGTCCTTGCTACAGGATCCTTTCCTGCTGTACCAGGTTGATACTCTCCAATCATGAGACCTTCTTCCTCCAAGGCAGCACCAGGGCTGCCAGTCTGAAGTTGGGACTTGGCTACTATGTCCCTGAAGGTCTCATCTATATACCTCTCTGTCTGCCTCAGTGTTACGAATGGGCACCGGTTTGGTGTGGTAAACACCACCTGCGGGGGTGACTCCAGGTGGAGAGAGACAGGGGTTGCAGGAAAGCCTCTGATACTGGCTGGAGTACAATCTGGTGCAGGCAGGAGTGTGTAAGGCTGGGTACTGGCTGGGGCTTATGGATCTGAATAATATCAGAAGGGTGCCTGTGGTAGTGAGAGCTGGCTGGAGGGAGTCTAATACAAGGTGCATGGAGGTAAGGGTGAACTTAAACACAGGAACAGCGTGGAGGTATGTGTGGAAGTGAATGCATGTAGAGGTGATCAGAATACTGGAGCTGGGTGCTGGTAAGGATGGACTCAGGGTTGCGTGCAGGTAAGGGTGATACTGACTGTTGGTATGAGTGACTGGACTAAGGGAACTCGGGGAAAACAATACTGACAATGACCAGACAGACTAACCAACATTACAACACTAAACATAAAACACACAAGCCCGAAGGCAGCACAACTAAGCTGAATGCCCGAAGGCAACAGAGCAAGGTAGAAGCCCAAAGACAGCAGGGCAAGGCAGAAACCCGAAGACAACACAGAGGCAAGCAGACGGCCTGAAGGCCACACAAAGGCAGTAGGCTAGAGCAGGGAGCCCAGACGAGCTCGATGCCGAAGCACTGAGGGAAATGCTAGACAGGGTTATAAAGGAAGTCAGAAACATAGAGTAGACAAGAAGGGCGGACTGGGCCAGCAGGAGAACATGCTCATGGGGGACCTCTGGTGGTGAGGCGGCTACGTAGCAGCCATAGTCGTAACACTCAGCTCCTCCAGGTCTGCCATTGTAGCCTCCAGAGATTTGACTCTTTCTCTGAGATACAGGAGCTCTTTTCATCGCATGCACATGTACAATTTCTCACCAGCGGGTAAAAAATCATACATGTGACACTCGATGTAAAAGACTGGAAAGCTCCCCTCTTGCTGCTAGACTGGTGCCATCATCTCAAATTTGTTCAGTTCCTAGTTAAGTTTTAGGTTGCTATGGGAGTAGGAATGTGTCTATTTAGCGTCCTTTAAATGTATTAGTGAATTCACTATCGGGCTGATACAGTACAGTGCGCTCCAGTGGAGCGCACTGTTAACCCAGGTTAACCCAGGTTTGGCCGCACATTTTACTTTCAGAAATTAATGCCTGCCAAAGCCGGCGCCAGGGAAGTGTACAGAAAAGCAGAAAAAACTGCTTTTCTGTACAACCTCCGACTTAATATCATAGCGATATTAAGTCGGAGGCCCCAAAAATAAAAAAAATCAAAAATTTAAAAAAAAATTTAAATCGGCCCGCGGCCCACGGGTCAGAAAATGGATGCTCAATTATGCCAGCGTCTGTTTTCCGAAACTGTGGCTGTCAGCGGGTTTGAGAACAGACACCAGCAAAATTGAACGTCGGCTGTCAAACTCGCTGACAGTTGCCGCTCCTATAAAAAAAGAGGCGCTAGGGACACATAGGCCACCCTCCTGAATTGTGCACCCAGGAGAGTGACCTGTGCACGCGCCAGGAGAGCGGGCGCTCCCTGGCTCTCCCGCGCATTTTTCTGTATTGGCCTGTATATGTCTGGTTGTGGCCTACAGGGGAATGATCAAACTCTCAATTTATTTATTTAGCGATTTTCTATACCGGCATTCATGATTAGAAACCACATCATGCCGGTTTACGTACAACAAGGGGTGAGAACAAGAAACGAAACATAAACAAGTGCAAGGAGATCAAAAGTTACATTACAACAAGGGTCTTAAACTGGGAAGAGAAATTAGAATAAGAGAGCTGAACAGTAAGGTTTGTTGTTTTTTTTGTGAAAGTGGCACCTGCCTATAAATTAAAGGATGAGCTAGGGGTGGGAGGGTTGGGAAATACAGTCTAACTTCAGATACAGGCCGATACAGAAAAACGCGCGGGAGAGCAGGCGAGAGCCCGCTCTACAGGCACACGCACAGGCCATTCTCCTGGTATGAGTGACTGGACTAAGGGAACTCAGGGAAAACAATACTGACAATGACCAGACAGACTAACCAACATTACAACACTACAACACTAAACAAAAAACACACAAGCCCGAAGGCAGCACAACTAAGCTGAATGCCCGAAGGCAACAGAGCAAGGTAGAAGCCCAAAGACAGCAGGGCAAGGCAGAAACCCGAAGACCACACTAGCGCATCCCTAGCACCTCTTTTTTGACAGAAGCGGTGGCGTTAATTTCTTTGCTGCACATTTAACTATCTGTATCACGTGGGATTGACTAATAGGTCCATTTGCATGTTGTGGGCACTATTAGTTTCGGGGGGGTTGGCCGCGTGTTTTCAATGTGCTATTTCCCCTTACTGAATAAGGGGTAAAGCTAGCGCGTCAAAAACCGGTGGAGCGCACTGTTAACCCGGGTTTGGCTGCGCGTTAACCCGATACAGAACAGTGCGCTCCACCGGAGCGCACTGTTCTGTATCGGCCCGTTAGTCAGCCAGAGTGACTCACTGCTCTCTTGATTAACAAATGTTGGTACCTAATCAAACTAAATCACACTACCTTAACACCTTTCTGAGGTGAGTGCTGAAGTTTTCAACCTTTTTACATAGGTATACACTGCTCCTAGCTTATTTCTAGCTTCTGGCTACTTTTTTTTTCTTTTTAATATACAAACAAACACTCTAACTTCTGCTGCCTTAGTGACTGACTATTTAAAAATACAAACCATCTAACTTCAGTTTATTGCATGCCTTACTGACTATTAAAAGCACAAACACACACAAACATACTAAATAATGTTCCCAAAGAAAATTTCCCAAGCATAAACTTACTGATTCCTTTCAGCCACCAGCAAGGTGATCCTCTCCTCTCAGTGCTCCCATTGGATTCTAGGGGGTTACAGTGCACAGATGGTTTGGGTGAGGGGAGACTCTGTCGTCATCATGTTGAATATGTTTGGGAAATGTTTGGTTGTTTTATACTATAGTACTGCTAAAAGAGCACTGGATGGCATTTTAGATGTGTAAGCACTGTAGTGTAGTCAGATAATGTGCTTTGGGGAAAAGGGTGTGCATGTTCTCTTAAAGGTTTAGGCTTTTAAGATTGGGTGATAACTGTTTAGCAGGATCTATAAAGGTGGCAACTTTTGATGGAATTCTTGCCCTTTTGGTTCTTCCCTTTCCAAGCTAGGGTGGAGAACAGGGACCTCTAGACATGTGACCTACTGGAGTAGCCAGTCTGAGGACTGGTAGGCCAGGGACCTTCCAAATTAGGATTGGGGCTCTTTACCTCAAAAGGAGATGCCTATGGCCATGGAGCAGTGTGAGTGTGTTTTTTTCCCCCTCCTGAGAAATGAACCAGGTGGAGAAGGAAAAGAAAAGCAATTCCTCCTTCTGAAGAAAAGGACCAGGTGTTCCAACATGAGAAAGTCCCAGAAGATAGAGTTTACAAGAGTGTCCCTTACTGTACATTGCTCTGGAGAACCTGCATTTGGGAAAGGTGATGGGGAGATCTTTAAGAAAAGTCAAAGATCAAGGAAGTGTGAGTAGCTTACATAAACGTATGCTACATTGGGTCCCTTTTGGATGTGAATTTTGATATGGGTATACCAAAGTGAAAACCCTATTACTTACACAGGGTTTGATCTGAAGAGAGTTGAACAGAGGTTGAGAGTTGGATTAACACTCATGTTGCGTCCAAAGGCATATAGTAATGATATTAAAAGAGGTGGTTACCCATTTTGTTCCCAGAAATATCTAACTAATAATTGTGAATTACCCAGCTGTAAGGCCCATGAAATTCTGATACATTCAGTGATTACATATGTAACATTCTTTCACATCATGTATATAGTTGCTGGCCAGCTCATCCCCCTAGTGGTTAGAGCAGTGGGCTACGAACCAGGAGACCAGGGTTCGAGTCCTGCTGTCACTCCTTGTGACCTTGGGCAAGTCACTTTACCCTCCATTGCCTCAGGTACAAAACTTAGATTGTAAGCCCTCTGGGGATAGGGAAATACCTACAGTACCTGAATGTAAAACCGATGTGATATCTCAGATCAAATGTCAGTGTATATAAATAAATAAATCCAGAGAATAAAGTTCAAGTTTGGTGTTTTGCTTCTTTAGCCAGCACTATTGGAAATGCATAAGAACAGAGTTTCATAGAGGGAAGCTGATGGGGAATCCTCCTTATCGAGCCAGCAGTGAGGGATGGGTGAATATTCAGGTTGTCACCACACAGGTCCACCTGATCGTATATTGAACCCACCAAACTAATTTGGGATGGAAGACCCTAACTCAATAGGGAATCCCATTTCATCTTTTTATATACCCTGTCAAAGGGGGATACACTCACACTAAATTTTAGCGCAGGTTTTTCTTTACTCATGCAGTAGAAACTCACAATACTACAGAATGCAGAAAACTAGTGGGATGCAAATCAAGCAGGAGTAAAATAAAGCACACTAAACTGGAAAAATGCAGAAATAATGTGAGCTAACCTGAAAATCTTCACTAATTCAGAAAAGAGCTTTAAAATAAGCATAGGAAGGTAGATGCTGGACGTTGGATTTCATTAGCATGCCTTGCCAAAATGCTTTGCTTGTAAGATTGTGCCCAAGCTGGAATTCAATCTTGCATGGAAGCCCATTGTGCCACAGTGCCAGTTCGTACTATTCAGCTGTAGGTGCCCGCCCAATAGAACTTATGCTTTGATTTTACTTGCCATGCCTTGCCATAATGGAGTGGGCATCTATGGCACAATGGTCTTGCATGTGAGCTTGGTACTCTGCATCCTGACTTGGGCAGAATCTTGAATGTAAGGTCATTTTGGCATGGGGTGTTTTGAGGCCTCTTAGGAGAAAGTGGTATATTGATGAGGGGGGATATGTTTATGGGTGGGGGATAAATGCCTTTGAATATTGTTCTCTAAATTTTTAAAACACATTTCATAGTGCACTCTTAGTACATTAACCCGAGACTCTTATTATTTTGCATTCTGAATGAAAGCATCTCTTGCAATTACAACTTAGCTCAATTGTTGATCTAACGTTAGACTTTCACAAAGAAGGCATGCTAATCCCAGTTCCTGCATAAATAATGTATTGTAGAAATCATTAAGTGCCTGACCCAAGGCTTTCACTCAGCTGTATTCTTATATGAAAGGGCTTTACATACCATAGTAAAGTCCATCACGCTATCAAAGCATGCCAGTATATAGTAAAAACTACAATAATGCTTTTCCTTTGTGCCATGTCTCAGTCGGTACTTCACAGTTTATGGCTATGTAAAGGAAAAGAGGAAACAAGTGTAGTCACCAAGAATTAGAAGTATATTGAAGCAGTTTTTCAATCAATACAAAAAAAACCGTAATTTTTGTTTGAAAGGCAAGTGCATAAATCATTAGAGCTTTTATACAGTAACGAATTACAGCTCGACAGGTTTTGCAAGTTTCATGCAACTATACAGTCTTAAAACTCAAATATTACCATGGAAACTGGTGTATTACACTACACATGCACAATTCCTTAGGAGATCAAAATCATGAACTTAAAGAAATAGAGCTTTACATTTTGGGTTCAGTTTTCAAAAGGTTAAGAGGGACTTATGCACCTAAAGGGTAATTTTTCCATGCATTTCTCCTGGTTAAACAATGTTTTATCAAAAAAATGACCTGTTATAAAATTGCCTACCACTATGTACATCCTATATGCACCTCTTTCATTTGCGGTACGTTGTGCGCTAGAGAGAGAGAGAGAGAGACATGGTTTAATAGAACAAAGTCAGCATGGCTTTACCCAAGGCAAGTCTTGCCTCACAAACCTGCTTCACTTTTTTGAAGGAGTTAATAAACATGTGGATAAAGGTGAACCAGTAGATGTAGTATACTTGGATTTTCAGAAGGCGTTTGACAAAGTTCCTCATGAGAGGCTTCTAAGAAAAGTAAAAAGTCATGGGATAGGTGACGATGTCCTTTTGTGGATTACAAACTGGCTAAAAGATAGGAAACAGAGAATAGGATTAAATGGACAATTTTCTCAGTGGAAGGGAGTGGGAAGTGGAGTGCCTCACGGATCTGTATTGGGACCCTTACTTTGCAATATATTTATAAATGATCTGGAAAGAAATACGACGAGTTAGGTAATCAAATTTGCAGATGACACAAAATTGTTCAGAGTAGTTAAATCACAAGCAGATTGTGATAAATTGCAGGAAGACCTTGTGAGACTGGAAAATTGGGCATCCAAATGGCAGATGAAATTTAATGTGGATAAGTGCAAGGTGATGAATATAGGGAAAAATAACCCATGCTATAGTTACACAATGTTAGGTTCCATATTAGGTGCTACTACCCAAGAAAGAGATCTAGGCATCATAGTGGATAACACATTGAAATAGTCAGTTCAGTGTGCTGCGGCAGTCAAAAAAGCAAACAGAATGTTGGGAATTATTAGAAAGGGAATGGTGAATAAAACGGAAAATGTCATAATACCTCTGTATCGCTCCATGGTGAGACCGCTCCTTGAATACTGTGTACAATTCTGGTCGCCGCATCTGAAAAAAGATATAATTGCGATGGAGAAGGTTCAGAGAAGGACTACCAAAATGATAAAGGGAATGGAACAGCTCCCCCTATGAGGAAAGACTAAAGAGGTTAGGACTTTTCAGCTTGGAGAAGAGACGGCTGAGGGGGGATATGATAGAGGTGTTTAAAATCATGAGAGGCTTAGAACGGGTAGATGTGAATCGGTTATTTACTCTTTCGGATAATAGAAAGACTAAGGGGCACTCCATGAAGTTAGCATGTGACACTTGAAAAACTAATCAGAGAAAGTTCTTTTTCACTCAACGCACAATTAAACTCTGGAATTTGTTGCCAGAGGATGAGGTTAGTGCATTTAGTATAGCTGTGTTTAAAAAAGGATTGGATAAGTTCTTGGAAGAGAAGTCCATTACCTGCTATTAATTAAGTTGACTTAGAAAATAACCACTGCTATTACTAGCAATGGTAACATGGAATAGACTTAGTTTTGGGGTTCTTGCCAGGTTCTTATGGCCTGGATTGGCCACTGTTGGAAACAGGATGCTGGGTTTGATGGACCGTTGGTCTGACCCAGTATGGCATGTTCTTATGTTCTTACCTGAATACTGGAAGGTGGCCAATATAACCCTGATATTTATAAAGGGCTCCAGAAGTGATCTGGGAAACTATAGACCAGTAAGCCTGACTTCAGTGCTGGGAAAATTCATGGAAACTATTATAAAGAATAAAATCACAGAACATATTGATAAGACATGATTTAATGGGGCACCACCAGAATGGATTTACCCAAGGGAAGTCTTACCTCACAAATCTGCTATATTTATGTGAAGGGGTAAGTAAACATGTTAATAAAGGTAAACCTGTAGATGTGGTGATTTTGGATTTTCAGCAGGCATTTGACAAAGTCCCTAATGAGAGGCTTCTAAGAAAACTAAAAAGTCATGGAATAAAAGGCAATGTTTTATTGATGGCAAATTGGTTAAAAGACAAGAGTAAGATTAAATGGTCTTTTTTCACGGTGGAAAAAGGTAAACAGTGGCGTGCCTCAGGGATCTGTACGTGGACCAGTGCTTTTTAATATATTTATAAATGATCTAGAAAGGGGTACAACTTGTGAAGTGATCAAATTTGCGGTTGACACAAAACTATGCAGAGTAATTCAATCACAAGTGGATTGTGATAAATTGTGGAAGGACCTTGCGAGACTGGAAGATTGGGTGTCCATATGGCAGATGAAATTTAATGTGGACAAGTGCAAAATGATGCATATAGGGAAAAATAACCCTTGATGTAGTTACACGATGTTAGGTTCCATATTAAAAAAGTTACCACCCAGGAAAAGGTTCTGGGCATCATAGTTGATATTACATTGAAATTATCAACTCAGCATGCTTTGGTGGTCAAAAAAGAAAACAGAATGTTAGGAATTATTAGGAAGGAAATGGTAAATAAAATGGAGGATGTCATAATGCCTCTGTATCACTCCATTGTGAGACTGCACCTTGAATACTGTGTGCAATTCTGGTCACCGCATCTCAAAAAAGATATTGTTATACTGGAGAAAATACAGAGAAGAGCACCCAAAATGATAAAGGGCATGGGTCGGCTCCCTTATGAGGAAAGGCTAAAACGTTAAGGCTGTTCAACTTGGAGAAGAGATGGTTAAAGGGGGATACAATAGAAGTCTACAAAATCAAGAAAGGACTTGGACAGTTAATACAAGTACTAGGGAACACTTCATGAAGTTAGCAAGTAGCACATTTAAAACAAATCAGAGAACATTATTTCACTCAATGTACAATTAAGCTCTGGAATTCATTGCCAAAGGATGTAGTTAAGGCAATTAGTGTAGATGGGTTAAAAAAAGTTTGGATAAGTTCCTGGAGAAGAAGTCCTTAAGCTGCTAATAATCAATAAGGAATTGCCAATGCTTGTCGGCAACAGTAGCATGGGATCTATTTAATGTTTGGGTACTTGCCAGGTATTTGTGACTTGGACTGACCACTGTTGGAAACAGGATGCTGGGCTTGATGGACCTTTGGTCTGACCCAGTATGGCATGTTCTTATGCTCTAAAGATAACATTGCCTGCCAGACAAACCTGGCAAAGTTAGCCAGATAAATTGTCCTGGATTTGCAACAGAGCACTATCAATTACATACACCTTTGAATATAGTCTAATAAAGCCAGATAAACTTATGCAGCTAATTTTAGAACTTCTTTTCAACCCAGACTTGGCCAGATAAGTTATTGGGTAGCTTTGAAGATTGGAGTTAGCCGAAAAAGTTATCTGGCTAATTTAACTGTATGTAGAATGTCTCCAGCTTATCTGGTTAATGGCTAAACAGCTACCTGGATAAGTCTGAGGTGATCAGAGTAATGGGACATTTAAAACCTACAGTTAATCCTGCTAAGTCCCAAACTTATTCAGAGAAGCAATCTGACTACTGACTTCTCTCCACCACCCCCCCACCCCCACCACCACCACCACCACCACATACTTGTAGCTTGTCACACAGATCTAGCTGCTAATTAATTCAATTCAGCCTGACAAACAGACCCAGTTATATGAATATCTGTATCTGCTAGAACTTCTAATTCTAGTTATTCCTTACATGCAAGCTGCTAAACAGATCCAGCTGACAATTAACTTTTCTGCTATGTTTTTACCTTTTTGCAACTAAAAATCCTCTGTTGTTATTCCATGCCTTCTTGAAGTGTGTTACCATTTTAGCCTTCATGAGCTATCCTAGGAGAAAATTTCACACATCTACCACCCTTGCAATAAAAAATATTTTCTGATGTTGATTCTGAGTCTACTTCTATGGAGCCTCAGAACTTCTCCATTGAAAAAAGTTTGTCTTGTGCCCTAATAATACCTTTTGGGTATTTGAATGTCTTTATCATATCTTCTCTGTCTTGCCTCTCCTGTAAAATATACATAGATCCTTAAGTTCTATCTCAGAGGGATTCTGGTGCAGACTCCACACCATTTTGGCAGCCCTTCTCTGAAATACCTATACTTTGTCTATATCCTTACAGAGGTAAGACCTCCAGAACTGGATGCAGTGCCCCAAATGTTGTCATTTGTACAATAGGATAATCATGAATTATTTATTTCATCCACATAGACCCTTTATCCTATCCTATCACTCTCGCCACTGAGCCCTTGACGGTATGTATGGGGTTCCTCCATGTGGAACACATCGTTTTTCACATTATTGACAAAGCTGTTCATCCTATCGTCTTGGTCTTCCCTGGCTACAGCTGTACTCTCCTCAATTTGACTGGGCTTCACTACAGCTTGCCAAGTGAGGCCCTCACTGCCATGGTTCCTGTCTCTGCAGTAGGTGAACCACCACTCCACCTAACCCTGGCAACCACCCTATCTGGCCTTCCTCTACAATTCAGTGACTACGAGGATGTGTTCTCAGAAAAGAATTCTTAGGCATTGCCAACCCATAGGGAATACGACTGTGGGATTGAGCTGTTACCTGACTCCAAACCCCCTTGGGGTAGAGTGTAGAGTCCCTTCCAGAGACCAAGGTGATGTCTGAATACATCCATGAGAACCTCGAGCGGGGATTCATCCGACAATCTTTGGGTCTTCCAACAGTATTTTGTTTACTGTTGCTATAAAAGTCATTTCATCTTGTTAGATCACCAAAGTTTTACCTCTTGGAAATCTGAAATGCTGGCTTAAGCAATAATGGAAAAGCTGAAATACTAGGACCTTAAAGTACATAAATCTTTATTGTTACAAAGAAATTATTACTCTTTATGGAAGAAAATGGAGAAATGAGAACAAACCTGAGTCAGTTAAAGCATGTGGACTGAATGCTGTGTGAGAGTATGGGTGTGTGGGTCAGTGGTGTGAGTGTGCTGTATTGGGAACATTGGGTTTTGCTGGTTAAAAATGGGGAATGGTAAAATTTAAAAGTTGCAATGTGAGAAATTACAAAAGTTGTAAAATGAGAATTGTAATTTTGGACAAATTTATTTTCAGTTGTTTATATTGTGTCACATCCTGATTGGTTTTGTTCAAATTGATCTCACATCAATAAAAATTATTTTCAAAAATTATTCATAGTACAAATGCCATACTGAAACTACTTTGCCACTTTGCTTTAGAGGTAAGAGGAAGAGGTCATTTACGATGCAACAGGAGAAATACAACCAAATTCCGGCAGTTGTCAAGGCTAAGTTTTATTAAAATAACAGCACTTAGGCAAGATCAGGAGTGAAAATGTCATAGCTGGTAGATTTAGGTGATGTTTGCAAGAATTGCTTCTTACTCCATGGAAACAAGAGAGCATGTAGGATCACTGGCTTAGGCTTTTTATATACCATACAATGTAAACAGCAGCAAGTAGCAAAATCATTTCATTAGCTGATGTCCTTCTGTTTCAGAAACTGGAAACAGTCCCTCAAGAGATGTTTTGCTGCTGCGCACAATCTTATATACATAAAATTTATTTTTCACCTTTGTTGATCTACATATTTACCATTATCCCAAATGAGATTTTGCAATCTGAGACTACTAAAATTTCACTAATTAGAAAACAGATGTGTATAATAATTTGTCCAAGTTCTGAGATGAGGCAGATTAGCTTTTGATTAAAAGACAAGGGAATGTGTGTCCAGGGAAAGTCTTAGCTTTATAACTAGCCTGAACTCAGAGAAAACAAATGATGGTTTTATCTAGTATCTTTTATACAAGGTCTATTCAGAACTACTTTTAAAATTATTTTCTTTTCAAAATTCTTTGTACTGAATTTTTTCAAGAAAAATAGACAGCCATGTGCACTGCATACCGTATACCAAGTGAGGCAGGAAAATTGTTATATTAAAGGACACCTGCAGGAACATGGTGAAAACTCAATGCATAAACAGAATGACATTTAGTTAGTATAACAATACAGTAGTGTATTCCTCTAATGTAAAAAACAGGGAAAAGATAAGGAGATAATACCAAAGATAAAAGGAGAAATAGAAAGAGAAGAACAAGGAAATAAAGAGCATAGAATAAAACAGAACTAGGTTGCTGACAGTATCCCAGAGAAGCAAGCCTATCACAGATGAATAGAATTACAGATTTCCTTATGTACTTTAAGTTCCCTTCTATGGGTCATAATCTGGGCATGTTTTAATATTATTTGAAAGGGTAAATAAAATAACTGCCCTTTATTTACCTGTGCCACCCTACTCATGGCTTTATAACCTCCTATCACGTCCCCCCTCAGCTGTCTCTTTTCTAAGCTGAAGAGCCCTTTGTAGCCTCTCTTCATAAGGGAGCCTTTCCAATTTCCGGTGTTATGGTTCCTAGCTGCAAAGGATAGCTAATGTAGAAGTATCTTCTTCTTTTTTTTTTTTTTTCCAAAGGAAGATTCATATCCTGTATTCCATCTTTGAAAAGAGAAAGAGAAGTACGTGAGGAGAGAGCTTTTAGCCAGCTTATTGATATATTGCTTCAGGCCTGTTATCATAAAGTACCAATGAGGGTACATTTCAAAGGTGTTCACTGATAACTGGAAGCATGCAGCCTCACTGGCAAGCAGAACTACCCACCAAGTGGCATGCATAGTCATGCTTCAATGAGATTATAATGTATGTCTCTGTTCATCTGACATTAAAAAGCATTTAAGGTATTCAGCCAAAACTGGAACAAGTCAAAGTAGCCAGTGTGCTAATCTACAGTATTTTATGAAGTTTAGACACCCATTTTTGTGAGTTTACTATGGAGGTTAATGATCTCCAAGCTGATATGCATCCATAGCAAACTTTCCCAAGAAATATTTTAGATATTTCCACAATCAAGAGCTTTGTACATTTCTGGCCATGGCAACGCACTGTGCTGGCCTGGGATCCTCCGGGCTGCTGCAGTGTTAAAGGGGATGTGCAGCCTATCTGAAGCCCCCCCAACTTGTTTCCAAAAATCCCTAGTGGTGCATATGTGCCCCTACTCTTGATCTAACCCCAACCCACTCGTGGGCCCTAAATGTAACAGTAAAGCAGTCCTTTATTAAGCCTTGCCTCTTCAAGCCTCATTCCCTGGTCCCTAAAAAGAAGTTCAAGCTACAATTTGGAGCCCCCCCCCCCTCCAACCCCCAAAAACTTGCCCTATAGATGGGCTGTTCATCTAAGGGACAAAGTGATTCCCACCTGCTCCTACCCTGCCAGTGCCATCTTGAAAAATGGCACCGGATGACCCTTTCCACTCCTTTACATGTCCTGGGGCAAAGGGATCGACCAGGTCCATTTTCCAGGATAGCTCTGGTGGTATGGAAGTGAATGGGGATTGTTCCTTCCCCAAGAAGACCATGCCTTCTATGGAGTAAGCTTTGAGGGGGTGAGGTGGGGGACCATAAATAGGAGTTTGCACTGATTTTTAGGGACATGAACATAACAACATAAGAAATGCCATGCTGGTTCAGACCAAGATACATTGAGCCCAGTATCCTGTCACTGATAGCGGCTAGTCTGGAACACAAATACCCAGAAGATTCCTAAAAGTAGATCTATTTCTTAACACTCATTCCCATGGATAGCAATGGCTTCCCTTAGTGTATCCTGCTAATAAAGTTTTATGGACTTTTCCTCCAGGAAACATAGAAGCATGATGGCAGAGAAAGGCTGCATGGCCCATCCAGTCTGCCCATCTGCCCAATTAATTTAGTTTCAAAATTCCCATCATTTTCTCAGAGATACCCTATATTTATTCAATGCTTTCCTGAATTCAGATACAGATTTTGTCTCTGCCAGCTCCACTGCGAGGCTGTTCCATGCATCTACTACCCTCTCTATAAAGAAATATTTCCTAAGATTACTCCTGAGCCTACCCACTTTCAGCCTCAACCCATGACCCCTTGTTTTAGAGCCTCCTTTCTGTTCAAAGAAATTTGTCTCTTGTGTATGGAAACCTTTGAGATATTTAAGAGGTTCATATTCAAAACTATTTAGCTGGCTAACTCAGAGTATCAGAACAGTAACATTGATTTTCATGGAAAACAGTTCTATTTTGTTTACATTTTATATTGTTTTGCTCTTTGTGGTATCTACATTTTGTTTTAATCTTTGTCTTAACCAGTGATTAGGAAAACATTTGAAAGGATTTGCAGGAGCTTCTTTCTTGTGCAAGGATTATTATAAGACTTACATCTTGGCATGTCTAATATGTGCTAGAACCAAAGTCCCTCATGTTAAATTTTCAGGTCAACTGAATCTGATTCCAATTCCTTCTGTACCATGGACTCGGCTCTCCACAGACTTCATCACAAACCTTCCAATTTCTGATGACTGTTCTGCCATCTTAATGGTAGTGGATGGGTTTTTTCTAAATGGCACATTTAGAACCTGGAAGATATAGTAGGCCAGATTGACAAACTAAAGAGTAGCAAATTACCTGGACCGGATGGTATGTATCCTAGGGTTCTGAAGGAACTCAAAAATGAAATTTCTGATCTATTAGTTAAAATTTGTAACCTATCATTAAACTCATCCATTGTACCTGAAGACTAGAGGGTGGCCAATGTAACCCCAATATTTAAAAAGGGTACCAGAGGCGATCTGGGTAACTATAGACCAGTGAGCCTGACTTCAGTGCCAGGAAAAATAATGGAAACTATTCTAAAGATCAAAATCGTAGAGTATATAGAAATAAATGGTTTACTGGACACAGTCAACATGGATTTACCCAAGGGAAGTCTTGCCTAACAAATCTGCTTCATTTTTTTGAAGGGGTTAATAAACATGTGGATAAAAGTGAACCAGTAGATGTAGTGTATTTGGATTTTCAGAAGGCGTTTGACAAAGTTCCTCATGAGAGGCTTCTAAGAAAACTAAAAAGTCATGGGACAGGAGGAGATGTCCTTTTGAGGATTACAAACTGGTTAAAAAACAAGAGAGTAGGATTAAATGGTCAATTTTCTCAGTGGAAAAGGGTAAACAGTGGAGTGCCTCAGGGATCTGTACTTGGACTTGTGCTTTTCAATATATATATATAAATGATCTAGAAAGGAATACAATGAGTGAGGTTATCAAATTTGTGGACAATACAAAATTATTCAATCACAAGCGGTTTGTGATATATTGCAGGTGGACCTTGCAAGACTGGAAGATTGGGCATTCGAATTGCAGATGAAATTTAATGTGGACAAGTGTAAGGTGTTAAATATAGGGAAAAATAACTTTAGGGAGGCTGTAAAGAAGGCATCCTCCAGAACTTTCTAGATAGCGGAAGCGTGATTTAAATAAGCCAAATGTTCGCTCTATGACAGCCCTGGTCTTATGGTGTGCCCTGTTGTAGCGACCCTCAGCGGCAGTTGCAGGTGTGGCAATGGGGATCATGAGCCAGGTTTTCAGTTGATAGCCTCTATCACCTGTAGGATAAGACACAGAAAATCAGAGTAACATATACCTTCTGGGTTTCATAGTGGCACAGCTCACAGGCCAAGTAAACAGGAGCCCTGCAGTGGCACCCTAAATGTAAGGCTGACAAAAAGAAAGCAGAGAACATGTATGTTAGAAGTGGTGGGTAGCTTACAACCTAGAAGCCATCCCCCAGTGATGTGTCCTTGCTGGAAGTGGTCATGAATTCTTGATTGTGATAGAATATAGGCATCGTGAGTGGATCCTGGAAAGCGGGGCACCACATTCATGATGATGCCCTTGGCACTGCAGACCATTTGCATGTTAGGTATTACACTTGAACTTGGTTTGTGGGGCCTTGGGTCGTCGAAAGAGCTGACTCCACCCACAGGGAGGAGCCCTGTGGGGACTCTCCATGACAGGTGGAGTCTCAGCAGTGATGGACACAGGAGTCAGACATATATTTATTATACAGCAAAGAGAAACCCGAGGAGCGGGTTTGTAAACTCAGTCCTTGAGTAGGAAGACCTGAGATGGATCCTCTGGTAGTGGTCCGCAGAGCGGGGTAACCCGGGAAATACTTGCTTCTTGGTACTTCTTGTGTGTGGTAGCTCCGGTAGTGGTCCGCAGCGCGAGGTAGGCCGGAGATAGATGTTGGCAGCAGGCACAAGACAGCGTGGATCCTGTAGTGGTCTGCAGAACAGGGTAACCTGAGTATCCGCACAGCAAGAGAGAAGCAGAATTGAAGATCAGGTCTAGTACTCACTCCGTGATGTTGCAGTAGAAATATCGTTGTAGCAGCAGCGGAGACCCGGAGCAGGAACACTGAAGGGTCATCCGTAGAAGTAGCGAGAGGTACTCACTAAGTGTTACAACTGTCACTGCCCGACATCTCCACTCCGCCCTCCTTACCTCTTTGGCGAATCCTCCCGCGGTTGATGGACGTCTGGCTGCTGCGGCATCTGCCTGCCATCCTCTCCGGCGTCCACGGTCCGGCTTGGGCACTGCATCCCACCATGTTGTTCAGCTGCCATAGGGCACTCTGCTTCTTATTCCTTCTTTGGCACAAACCTCAGGGGCGTCCCCTGTTTTGTGTGTCCTAAAGCTGAGCCTGACCTGTGGCCCCTCACAGGACTTCCCCCCATGGGTGTGATCACCTGCCACAGTGTCCAAGGGTCCACCCAAAACCTTACAAACAATAACACTAAGCTGATGAAGGTGAGACTCGCAGAGAAGGCTCTCCAAGGAGCGGATAGCCCTGAGTGCAGCAAGGCCCCCAAGGAGCTGCATTCCAGACTGAGCTTAGTCACTCAGTCTGGAATGCAGGAACAGTGAGGCGAAGCGTCTCTGAGAAAAGGAATTGAGCAAGCTGGAATCCATGCTAACTCATTGGTAGGAAGGTCCAGTAGGCTTAAGTACATGTAGGCAGAGATGTCATGCGGAGGGGATGCCCCCGAGGTTCCCGCCATGACATGGATAAGACGGAGGCAGGTGCAGGCACACGTGCCCTAACTTACATCAGATTCAAGATGGCGACCGGGATCGCCCACGCCGTCCCGGGAACGCCAGGGAGGTCGGTGTGCAGAGACAGTGGTGGCTATCTTTGCCAGAATCAGAGCTACAGGGCAAAATGAGGTGAGTAGCAAAGGTCACAGCCATCTGCAACCGATGGGCGCAACAGTACCCCCCTTCTTAGGGCCCCTCCCAAGGGGTTTCGGCTTCCTAGGATAAGTTAGATGGAATTGGTGTATCATGTCTTTGACAAGAATGTTGACAGCAGGTTCCCAGCTGTTTTCTTCTGGTCCGTATCCTTCCCAGGAAATTAGGTATTCCCAATGCTTTCCTTTCTTACGTACATCCAAGATGTCATCCACTTTGTATGCGATGTCCTCTTCACTCTCAAGAGGCTGTGGATCTGGAGTCTTGTGAGAGAACTCTGAGAGGATGAGAGGCTTCAAAAGTGAAATGTGGAAAGTGTTGTGTATTTTCATGAATGAAGGTAACCTCAGGCTGAAGGTCAAGGGACTTAGGCGGCGAAGGACAGCAAAGGGTCCAATGTAGCATGGAGCGAATCTGACTGAAGGCAGCTTGAGGTGGAGGTATTTGGTACTGAGCCTTACCTTGTCTCCTGGCTCAAACTGGGATGCTGCTCTGTGATGAGCCTCATAATGCTTTTTGGCCCGTTGTCCTGCTTTGTGCAAAAGGTCCTTAGTTTGAGTCCAAACTTGGTGAATCTCTTCAGCTGTAGCCTGAGCTGCTGGTGATGTACCTGACAAAGGTGTTGGAAGTGGTGCTAATGGTTGATGACCATAAACGATCTGGAATGGTGTAGATCCAGTGGCAGAAGCAGGATGAGAGTTCAGGGCAAACTCAGCCCAGGGTAATAGTTCTGCCCAATCAATCTGCCTAGAGTTGACATAGGCACGAATGAACTGTTTGAGAGTCCGATTCATTCTCTCTGTTTGCCCATTTGATTGGGGGTAATACGCTGATATCAGGTCTAAGGCAATGTCAAATTTACAACACAGGGCCCTCCAGAACTTGGTGGTGAATTGAAATCCTCTGTTGGAAACAATGTGTTTAGGCATGCCTTGCAGGCAGAATATATGCTGTATAAACAGCTTGGCAAGTTCTGAGGCAGATGGTAATCTGGGTAATGCCATGAAGTGTGCCATTTTTGAGAAGTGGTCCACAGTAACCCATATAGTATTGTTCCCACTTGAAGGCAGTAAATCAATGATGAAATTAGTTGCAATGTGTATCCATGGTTCATCCGGAACAGGTAATGGCTGTAGGAGACCCCAGGGGCGACCATCAGGAATCTTTTGTCTGGCAAAGGTAACGCAGAATTCAACGTACGCTTGGATGTCTTTTTTCATAGACGGCCACCAATAGAAGCATTGTAGGGTGGCAAGAATATGAGCCTGTCCAGGATGGCTGGCTAACCGGGAGTCATGAGCCCAGTTCAAAAGTTTCTTCCATAGTGTCTGAGGGACCACTGTTTTACCAGCTGGAACAGAATGAGTAGGAGCCAGAACTATCTTCTCTGGATTGATTATTGATTATTTTATTTATTTATTTAACTTTTTTTATATACCGGCATTCATGAACAAGTCACATCATGCCGGTTTACATAGAACAAGGGGTGCAATGAACAGTAGAACTAAACTCGTGCAAGGGGGGAGCAGTTACAAAAAACTGTCCGGGGTCCGGGGGTTCCGGACCGCCGCTGAACGACCTCCTGCAGTCGATCTTCTGCCGGCGCCATTTTCCGTACGGAAAACGATTCGCAGCAGGAGATCATTTTCCGGACCCCCGCTGGACCCCCAGGGACTTTTGGCCAGCTTGGGGGGGCCTCCTGACCCCCACAAGACTTGCCAAAAGTCCAGCGGGGGTCCGGAACGACCTCCTGCAGTCGAATCGTGTTGGTCTATGGCCGCCGCCATTTTGCGCCGCCATTTTCAAAAATGGCGCCGGCTGAAGACATCACAATTCAATTGCAGGAGGCCGTTCCGGACCACTGCCGTTCCGGACCGCCGCTGGACCCTCAGGTAATTTAAGGCATTTGGGGGAAAGCTTTGGGAGGGTGGGGGATTTAATTTAAAGGGTCGGGGGTGGGTTTTAGGGGGTTTTAGTGTGCCGGTTTTCCTGCCCTCCCCCTTCCCCCGATTTACGATTTTTTGACGATAAATCGAGGGAATTGGTATTGTATCGTGGCCCTAAAGATTTTTGACGATTTAAAATATATTGGACGATATTTTAAATCGTCAAAAAACGATTCACATCCCTATCAATTACCCCAATATTGACTGGGTAAATGTATCATCGGTACATGCTAGAGATATAAAGTTCCTGGATGGAATAAATGACATTTTTATGGAGCAATTGGTTCAGGAACTGACAAGAGAGGGAGCAATTTTAGATCTAATTCTCAGTGGAGCACAGGATTTGGTGAGAGAGGTAACACTGATGGGGCCGCTTGGCAATAGTGATCATAATATGTTCAAATTTGAATTAATGACTGGATGGAGGACAGTAAGCACATCCAAGGCTCTCATGCTAAACTTTCAAAAGGGAATCTTTGAGAAAATGAAAAAAATTAGAAAAAAAACTGAAAGGAGCAGAAACAAAGGTAAAAAGTGTGCAAGAGGCATGGTCATTGTTAAAAAATACCATCCTAGAAGCACAGTCCAGATGTATTCCACACATTAAAAAAGGTGGAAAGAAGGCAAAACGATTACCGGCATGGTTAAAAGTGGAGGTGAAAGAAGCTATTTTAGCCAAAAGATCTTCATTCAAAAATTGGAAGATGGATCCAACAGAAGAAAATAGGATAATGCATAAACATTGACAAGTTAAATGTAAGACATTGATAAGACAGGCTAAGAGAGAATTTGAAAAGAAGTTGGCCATAGAGGCAAAATCTCACAGAAAAACCTTTTTAAATATATCCGAAGCAGAAAGCCCGTGAGGGAGTCAGTTGGACCGTTAGATGATCGAAGGGTTAAAGGGGCACTTAGAGAAGATAAGGCCATTGCAGAAAGATTAAATTATTTCTTTGCTTTGGTGTTTACTGGAGGATGTTGGGGAAGTATCCGTACTAGAGAAGGTCTTCATGGGTAATGAATCAGATAGAATAAACCAAATGACGGTGAACCTAGAAGATGTGGTAGGCCTGATTGACAAACAGAAGATTAGTAAATCACCTGGACCAGATAGTATACACCCCAGAGTTCTGAAGGAACTCAAAACTGAAATTTCGGACCTATTAGTAAAAATTTGTAACCTATCATTAAAATCATCCATTGTACCTGAAGAATGGAGGATAGCTAATGTAACCCCAATATTTAGAAGGGCTCCAGGGGCGATCCGGGAAACTACAGACCGGTTAGCCTGACTGCAGTACCAGGAAAAATAGTGGAAAGTGTTCTAAACACCAAAATCACAAAACATATAAAAAGACATAGTTTAATGGAACAAAGTCAGCATGGCTTTACCCAAGGCAAGCCTTGCCTCACAAATCTGCTTCACTTTTTTGAAGGAGTTAATAAACATGTGGATAAAGGTGAACCGGTAGCTGTAGTGTACTTGGATTTTCAGAAGGCGTTTGACAAAGTTCCTCATGAGAGGCTTCTAGGAAAAGTAAAAAGTCATTGGATAGGTGGTGATGTCCTTTCATGGATTACAAACTGGCTAAAAGACAGGAAACAGAGAATAGGATTAAATGGACAATTTTCTAAGTGGAAGGGAGTGGGCAGTGGAGTGCCTCACGGATCTGTATTTGGGACCCTTACTTTTCAATATATTTATAAATGATCTGGAAAGAAATACGACGAGTGAGGTAATCAAATCTGCAGATGATACAAAATTGTTCAGAGTAGTTAAATCACACGCAGATTGTGATAAATTGCAGGAAGACCTTGTGAGACTGGAAAATTGGGCATCCAAATGGCAGATGAAATTTAATGTGGATAAGTGCAAGGTGATGCATATAGGGAAAAATAACCCATGCTATAGTTATACAATGTTAGGTTCCATATTATGTGCTACCACCCAAGAAAGAGATCTAGGCATCATAGTGGATAACACATTGAAATTGTTGGTTCAGGGTGCTGTGGCAGTCAAAAAAGCAAACAGAATATTGGGAATTATTAGAAAAGGAATGGTGAATAAAACGGAAAATGACATAATGCCTCTGTATCCCTCCATCGTGAGACCACACCTTGAATACTCTGTACAATTCTGGTCGCCGCATCTCAAAAAAGATATAATTGCGATGGAGAAGATACAGAGAAGGGCGACCAAAATGATAAGGGTAATGGAACAGCTCCCCTATGAGGAAAGACTAAAGAGGTTATGACTTTTCAGCTTGGAGAAGAGACGACAGGGGGGATATGATAGAGGTGTTTAAAATCATGAGAGGTCTAGAACGGGTAGATGTGAATCGGTTTTTTACTCTTTCGGATAATAGAAAGACTAGGGGGCACTCCATGAAGTTAGCATGTGGCACATTTAAAACTAATCAGAGAAAGTTCTTTTTCACTCAACGCACAATTAAACTCTGGAATTTGTTGCCAGAGGATGTGGTTAGTGCAGTTAGTATAGCTGTGTTTAAAAAAGGATTGGATACGTTCTTGGAGGAGAAGTCCATTACCTACTATTAATTAAGTTGACTTAGAAAAATAGCCATTGCTATTATTAGCAACAGTAACATGGAATAGACTTAGTTTTTGGGTACTTGCCAGGTTCTTATGGTTTGGATTGGCCACTGTTGGAAACAGGATGCTGGGCTTGATAGATCCTTGGTCTGACCCAGTATGGCATGTTCTTATGGACATCGCGAGTATTAAAGCCCATTTTCCACTCGTCCCCTTGACGAATGCAGACAAGGTTGTAAGCGCCCTTTAAATCCAGCTTTGTGAAGATCTTTGCACCTTGGAGTCCAATCAAACTCTGAAATTAATGATAAAGGATACCGATCCTTGATGGTAATTTCATTCAGACCTATATAGTCAATGCAAGGGCAAAGGGATCCATCCGTCTTGCCAACAAAAAAGAATCCGGCTCCCGCTGGTGACTTAGATAGTCTAATGAATCCTTTCCGGAGATTTTCTTGAATATAGGCCGACATGGCCTCAGTCTCAGATAATGAGAGTGGATAAACTCTTCCTCTGGGTGGTTCTGTATCAGGCTTCAAGTTAATTTCACAGTCAATGATCTGTGTGGTGGAAGCACATCAGCTGCTTGTTTGGAAAATACATCTTCAAATGACGTGTACTGCGGCGGTAAACCAGGGAGAGCAGTAGTGGTGACCATACATGTAATGGGGTTACTTTATTCAAGAATCTGTCATGGGAGGTCAGGCCCCATTGTGATAATTCCATAGAAGATCAGTTTAACTGGGGAGAATGGTCTTGTAACCATGGGATGACAAGCACTATGCGATGGATAGCTTTCTCGAGGATCAGAAACGTGATGGTCTCAGTATGCAGGGACCCAGTGCGTAGGCAAATGGGTTGTGTGGTGAGCGAGATGTCTCCTGGCAATGGCTCAGCATGTATGGAAGAGAGAACAGCGGTGTGGATACTGGTTTGGTAGGAATTTGTAAGTGCTCTACCAATCTTTTCAGAATAAAATTCCCACCTGCACCAGAATAAATTAGTGCTTGTGTGGCAAATTCGAGAGGCCCGGAGATGATGGAGACCAGATGAGTCAGTGGAGGAGATGCTGCAGTCAGACCTAGGAAGAGTCCTCCAGCAGATCCTAGGTCTGCATGTTTCCCAGACAGATGGGACAGGTTTGGACTGCATGGTCGGTTCTCTCACAATACATGCAGAGGCCCATCTTCTTGCAAAAGCGCCTCTCTTTGGTGGTTAAGTGGTTATGGCCTAATTGCATGGGTTTGTCTTCTTCTTCAGGATTGAGTAATGTCTGGACTAGAGCTGAAGGCAAGGAGCGAGGGCGATTACCTCCGGAGGAGTGTCTCTTGAGAGGTTTAACCTCAGCAGATCGCTTTCGTATACAGCGGTCAATCCGTCCAGCAAGGTCAATAAGAGAACTTAGAGTGTCAGGCAACTCACATGCGGCAAGTTCATCTTTTATATGGGAGTTGAGGCCTTCTAAGAAGATAGCTCATAAACAACCTGAATCACATAGAAGTTCAGAAGACAGGGTTTTAAATTCGATTACGTAGTCCGGGAGTAGCTTAGTCCCTTGTTGGAGGTGTAGGAGTGCTGAACCAGCTATAGACTGGCATGCGGGGTCATTAAATACAGACTTGAAGAGAGTCAGAAAGCCAGGCAAGTCATTCAGGACTGGATCATTGCGTTCCCATAATGGTGAAGCCTAGGCCAGGGCTTTTCCATTCAATAAGGACAAGATATACGTCGTCATGATGACCGCAGTAGGGAACTACAGCGGTTGTAAGGAGAAGTGCATACAGCACTGATTTAGAAAGCCCCTACAATAACAGGGAGTCCCCTGAGAAACGAGTAGGGGCGGGCAAAGGAACTGTGGTACGCCCGGTAACCACCAGAGGCGTTGCATTCTGGTCAGAAGTAGGAGAATTATTCAGTCTGGCGTTCAGCTGATTAAAGACAGTAGTCAACGTCTCCAAAGTCCTCTGTTGCTCTGAAATCCATTGGGCCAGGCCAGGGATGGCCTGTAAGGCTGAGAGCTGAGCCGGGTCCATGCAGTTAGCAATCTGTTATACTTGAACTTGGTTTGTGGGCCCTTAGGTCGTGGAAAGAGCTGACTCCACCCACAGGGAGGAGCCCTGTGGGGACTGTCCATGACAGGCGGGGTCTTAGCAGTGATGGACACAGGAGTCAGAGATATATTTATTATACAGCAAAGAGAAACCCAAGGAGCTGGTTTGTAAACTCAGTCCTTTAGTAGGAAGACCTGAGATGGATTCTCCAGTAGTGGTCCGCAGAGCAGGGTAACCCGGGAAATACTTGGTAGTTCTTGTGCGTGGTAGCTCCGGTAGTGGTCCGCAGCGCGGGGTAGGCCGGAGATAGATGTTGGCAGCAGGCACAAGACAGCGTGGATCCGGTAGTGGTCCACAGAGCGGGGTAAACCGAGTATCTGCACAGCAGGAGAGAAGCAGAGTTGAAGATCAGGTCTAGTACTCACTCCATGGTATTGCAGTAGAGATATCGTTGTAGCAGCAGCAGAGACCTGGAGCAGGAACACTGAAGGGTCGTCCGTAGAAGTAGCGAGAGGTACTCACTAAGCTGATGGTGAGACTCGCAGAGAAGGCTCTCTGAGGAGCGGATAGCCTGAGTGCAGCAAAGCCCCCGAGGAGCGAGTACGTGAGTCACTCAGTCTGGAATGCAGGAACAGTGAGGCGAAGTGTCTCTGAGAAAAGGAATTGAGCAAGATGGAATCCCTGCTAACTCGTTGGTAGGAAGGTCTGGTAGGCTTAAGTACACATGGACAGTGACTTCATGCGGAGGGGACGCCCCCGAGGTTCCCGCCATGACATGGATAAGACGGAGGCAGGCGCGAGCGTGCGTGCCCTAAGTTACATCAGATTCAAGATGGCGACCGGGATCGCCCATGCCATCCTGGGAACGCCAGCGAGGTCAGTGTGCAGAGGCAGTGGTGGCCATCTTTGATAGAGTCGGAGCTACAGTGCAAAATGAGGTGAGCAGCAAAGGTTGTAGCCATCTGCAACCGATGGGCACAACATTAGGGAATGGAATCCCTTGCGGTTGCGGTAGGTGGCCTCATCTCCTCCTGGTGCCCTTATGGGCATGTGAATGCAATCAATAGCTCCCAAGACTGAGGGGAAGCATGTAACTTGATAGAAATCAGTCATTATTTGTTGTTGTTCCTGTCTTCTGGAGGGGAAGAAGATAAAGTGTTGTGTTTTCCTGAGCAAGGCAGCCAGGCCCTGCTCTAGACACCTTGAGATGGCAGACTGAGTGATTCCAGATGTAATTCCTAGTGGTGTTTGGAAGGTGCCAGTAGCAAAAAAGGCCAAGGCGATAGTCACCTTGACGAGTACTGACAAGACATGGCCCCTTTGGGTTGCAGTTCAGGCTTTAACATTTGGTTTCCTTGTTAAATCTGAACCTACGCATTACTTCCTCCTCAGACAGATTCAGAAAATGTGTCCAAATCCTGTAAACTCTCGGGTAGATTTTCAAAGGGGTACGCATGTAGGATCGGAGCGGCCTCGGAGGGAACGGAGGCAGGCTGCACAGCTCGGCGCGCGCAGGCTGCCGATTTTGGGCAGCCTTGCCACGCCGACCCCGGATTTTAATGGATATGCGCGGCTTCCCGCATATCTATTAAAATCCCGCGTACTCTTGTTCGCGCCTGGTGCGCGAACAAAAGTACGTGCTTGCGCTAATTTATAAAATCCGGCCCTCTATGTAAAGGGTACCTCCTCATCCTCAGCATTCTTCTTCTCCTCTCTCTTTCTCTTCTGAGCCGTATAGCTCGGAGGACCCATGCAGCTATTATAATCATGTTGAGAAAAAGAAATGCAAAATATGCCACTGAATTATTGTTCCTTGTGTTTATCACTTCCTGTTGGAGTCTCTTTCCATTAGACAAAATTCAACAGTACATACGTAAACACGTTACAGTTTCCCAATTACCACGAGTAAGTCTTCCTCCCACCTTCTGCCTTCCTCCTGAATCGAGTGACCCAGAGCAAGGAGGCCAAGAAACCGGAAACAATTGAGGAAACTTGAAAATAAGCAGTCGCTCGCGCATACAGGCAGGCAGTGGTAAATATATGCGTGTGAGATTGGCTGAACGTGCCAGGTCATATGCACGCGTCCCTTATAAAATACGTCATGCATGCGTTAGTCATATATATGCCCCTGATGCCCTGTCACGCCTCCGACATGCCCCTTTTTTTATGCACGCGACTTTGTGTGTGCATGCGCATTTACGCGCACAAATACCGCTATGCAAAATTTGATTTCCACGCACAGGACCGACTTACGCGCGTAGGTGCCAATATTTAGGCACGCAGGTCTTTTAAAATCCGCCCTTTAGTGTATTGCATTTTGTGAGGCATGTGATGCTGAAGCAACCTTTATTATGAAAAAGTGGAATGCCGAAAAATTAGGTCAAAGTGAAAGCTGGATTCAGAGGATATGAGGCAAGACTGCCGATGGGTATTTTATGGGATTTGGTGAAGGCCGACTGCTAAAATTGTCTAAAGACAAAAAATTATTGAAAATTCCAGCAACAAGCAGAAAAAAGCTGTTACCAGGTGGTACGAACGATTTAGGATGAGAGGAGGAAAAAAGTTGCTAGAGGAACACTTTATTGTTATAGAGTTAGGGCATTTCATGTTATTTCAAAACCATTGAAAACTGAAACCCATATCCAAGATAGGCTCTGGCTGGTGAATTGGTTATGAAATTGGGATGAAGAGGATTTCCTTCATTTAGCATCTTCCAACAAATTTTTCATTTGGTCAATTCGAAAACCAAATTTTCAAAATGATTGAGTTTGGTCAAAAACTTTCATTTAAACTAGTGATGAGGAACATTATAGGCAATTTGTCAGAAACCCTGCTTGCACTGGCCTTTTTGTCATGTTCCTAGCGAGGAAAATGTTGTGGATAATCAAAGAACGTGGGGAATCTTCTGATGGTGCCTATTTTTGGAATATGATTTTAGCCAAAAATATTATCTCATTTTTGAGTGATCCAGAAAATGTTTTAGTAGTAGGTGAAGCTACTTTTGTCCATGATAAGGCACCATGCATGCCAAACAACAGCTGCTTAAAGAAAATGGCATTGATTTTTGGTGTAACGACATTTGGCATGGGTACTCTCCAGACCTGAATGCTGCCAAAAAGCATAGGTACCATTATTAAGGATGAGGTGGAGAATTTAATGTTGAACGAAAGTGATCAGATACTTTATTCTGCCAAATTCTGTATCAAAATTTGGAATTGATTTTATTAAATTTGGAAAATGATACCTATTTATTTCAAAATTTGTTGTGCTCATACTCTGCTCATTTTAAAGCTGTTTTGCAAGCTAACAGTGTTTAATTCCATTTTGAATGCTGATTAAAACAGTATATTGCAAGTTTCTATCAGATTTCTGGTTGCTGCTGCAATAGGGGAGACAAAGTTTACGCAACACCTGGTATATGACTATTGTTATATTATTTCTCATATCACATGGAAGTTCTATCCACAAAGATTCCAGAGTGCAGCTTGTTTACTGATTAACTTTTATCTTACTTGAGTCTATGCCATCCTTAACATACAATGCTAAACCACCCCCAATTCGATCTGCCCTGTCATTTTTATATATTTTGTACCCTATCACTGTCTCCCACTGGATATTTCCACGAGGTCTCCACGATGTCGATTGTGTCTGTCTTCATTTAGTGCCATACATTTTAACTCTCCAATCTTATTTTTTATATGTCTGGCATTTTCATCAAACAACTAAATTCTGTTTGGCTTTACTCCTAATCACAGTCTGCTTATTGTTAGCTGTTGATTCAGGTAATTATGAAGCATTCATATTTGCCTACTCTTCATTTAAATCCACCTGAGCTACCTAACCTTTTATTACTCCCTCGCTTTAGGGAAACTCTGACTTTTCTGTTTTAATGCTATCTTTTGAAGGTACGGTATCTCAGTCTGAACTATGTGCTACAGAACAATTAAAAGATTTCCTCAATAATCTAATTTAATAACTGCTTTATTGCTTTTCTGATTGCCCTCTACTGGGATCCACCCTAGTTAAGATAAAGCATGGCCTGTCAGAATAAGATCACCCCTTCCCCAAAATTGTTTCCTAGTTCCCAACAAATCTAAAGTCTTCCTCCTTGCACCACTGTCTCAACCATGCACTGAGACTGGAGCTCAGTCTGCTTTTGGGGTCCTATGCATGGAACAGGGAGCATTTCTGAGACTGCTACCCTGAAGGTTCTAGATTTTAATCCTTTATCTAAAAGCCTAAATTTGACTTCCATAATCTCCCTCTTGCATTTTCCTGTTAGTACCCACATGTGCTACAATAGTGGAGTCCTCCCCCAGCACTTTAAAATTCTATCTAGGTGATGCATGAAGTCTGCTACCTTTTTATCAGGCAGGCAAGTTACCAAGCAATCCTCATGCTCACCAGACAACCAGCAATCTACATTTCTAAGAAACAAATTGCAAATAATAACAGCTGCCCTATCACTTCCCACCTGGCCACTCAACCCTGGAAATACATCCTCAGTGCAAGAGGATAACTTATTTTGAAGGCATGTACTTGCTACAGGATCACTTCCTGCCACTCCAAGGCAAACATCCCCTTCCTGGAGACCTTGCTTCTCAAAAACAGCATACATTTAATAATATTCATGGCAGGGTATAAAGCAAACACACATAATAAAAAAAAAACATAAATAAAAGACAAGATCAACACACTGACAAATACATAAGATTGCAGCTGCAAAATACAATGCTGCTGGAGGATATCACAGCAAGTCCTGAATCTAGTTGCTGGCCTCTGATTACATCCAAAAGAGTCCAATTCAAATGCTTGCTTGAACAAAAAAGTTTTAAGCACTCAAGCAGAGTATTACAAAAAGTAATGAGCCTGCAATAGAGAAGGCTTCATCAAGGTGGACCAACCGGGAATGTAATACTTCTAATAAGCCTCGATGACATTTGTATGCACATGCACGCATCTATTTATGGTTGTGCCCACCTGTACATGTGTCCAGCCTATTTTATAACATGTGTGCTCATATGCGCACATATTATAAAATGGACGAGTCTGTGGACGTGGGTCTGTGAATGCGTGCACATGTGCACCCACACGACTGTTTAAAAGTTACCTTCCCTCGGTATTTGCTGGGAATCCAATGTATAGTGCACTACAGTAATCAATGCTTGTGAGTACAAGGGTCTGAAATATGGTGCATAAATCTTGGAGATTCAATAAAGGTTTCAATCTACAAAGCACAGGTCATTTAAAAAAAAATGTTATTTTAACCAGAGATTTAATTTGGGCATACATGGACATATTACTATCAAGGATAATACCAAGACTCTGTTATATACCTCTCTGTGTGCCACAGTTCTCTGTGTATATATAACATATTAAAATACATGCATATATATGTAAGAACATAAGAATTATTCCACAACACAACAGCGTGAATACAATTGGGGAATAGTAATAATGCAAACAACAATTTCCCACAAAACCATTCGTACACATTTATATACACATGTTAAGCCACCATAATAGAAACTACCGGTCTGCCAACCTTCTTTGCCTTATACTTAATCATTTGGCAAAAAGACTTTTTTGATAATTTTCAATTGCAAATAAAAGCTTATCTTATTCAAGTGTCATGAATGAAAGTCCCATCCCGACATGGTCCACGTTTTGAAACTTTCTGTTTCTGCATCAGGGGGTCCCAAGTATTTAATCACAATGTATTTATAAATGTCATCATACTACTACAGGCATTTAAAATAGCGTCATGTCTCAAATCGGGATAGGACTTTCATTTATGACACTTGAATAAGATAAGTTTTTATTTGCAATTGAAAATTATCAAAAAAGTCTTTTTGCCAAATGATTAAGTGTAAGTCAAAGAAAGTCAGCGTGCAGGTAGTGTCTATAATGATGGCTTAACATGTCTATATAAATGTACGAATGGTTTTGAGGGAAATTGTTGTTTGAATTATTAGAACATAAGAATTGCCATATTGGTTCAGACTGAGGGTCCATCAAACTCAGTATCCTGTTTCCAACAGTGGCCAATCCAGGTCACAGGTTCCTGGAAGGATCCCAGACAGTAGCTAGATCCCATACTGCTAATATCCAGGGATAAGAAGTGGCTTTCCCCAAGTCTATCTGCTTAACAGCAGTTTATGGACTTCACCTGGAACCTGTCCAAACCTTTTTTAAAAGCATCTGCACTAACTGCCTCTACCAAATCCTCCGGCAATGAATTCCAGAATTATGCGTTGAGTGAAAAATAATTGTATCTAATTTGTTTAAAATGTGCTACTTACTGACTTCATAGAGCGTCCCCTAGATTTTGTATTTTTTTGAGGGAGAGAGAGCACCTCTATATAGAGTCAGTCTGACACTGTATATATAGGTACCACTTTAGAGGGGCACTTTGAATCAAGGTGGGTTTTCAGGAGTTGGGTTGGGGTTAAGAGGGGGGTTGTTGTTACAGACAAGTTCAGAGGTATGCATAGTAAAACTGACATCAGTAAAGAATTATAGTCCTTATAAGTGATGAAAAGTTTAACAAGAGGAGTTGATTTGTACAAGATTTGTACACTGCAGTGCACCCCGATTCAAAATGCCCACATATGTGAGTTTATGGCTGTTTTTGTTCGAGCTCGCTTTTAAAATAAACCTCATACTTTTTAAAATAAAAAAATATGCACATATGCTCCAACTCTGCCTCAACTTCACCCCCAGGCCCCTTCTCTGTAGTTTGTCTTTATTAACATTTATTAATCACCTAGCGCACAAGGCACTAGTGATTTACAAGTATACAAACATAATAGTAAAACATGCAAAAGACAATGTCTTAAAAGACAATAAAACTAAAACAGAACAAAAATAAATAACTAACAAGCTTGCTCAAACAAAACAATGTCTTCCGTGACAACTTAAGTATTGTAAATAGGACAAAGGCCAGAGATTTTCAGTCAAAAGTACAAAAACTCCATTAGCAGCAAGCAAATTACTCATAAACTTGCCTGAAAAGAAATGCTTTCAGTGATGACTTAAATATTTTTCAGAATGTCATAAGCCAGAGATTTTCAGGTAATGAATTCCATAACTCTGGAGCCACAAGAGAGAATGCCTTTTCCCCTTATTCAGCTAGGTGCAGCACTTTAGACAAAGGGACATCTAGCAGACCCCTCTGGGCAGATTGAAGGGCACAGTTTGGAAGATGCACCCACATGAAGGCACTGGCCCAGGAAACGGAATCAAGCTTCAATAAATTATTTACCATCTCAACAACTTTAAAGTGGATTCACCACTGAATGGGCAGCCAGCAAGGATTGTATGTATATTAAAGGTATAATGTGTTCTCTCATTCTTTTACCTGTGATGAGCCAAGCAACTGAGTTTTGTAAAGGTTGTAAAGCTTGTAGTGAAGAGGCCGGGAGACCCAAATTCCCAGAACTGCAATAGTGCAATAGAGGAAGAATTAGTGCCTGCACAATGATACAAAAATCAGAATAGTCAAGGAGGGGTTTTAGACAACTTGGGAAAAAAAACAGATTTTACAATTGTCTTAATGAGTTGATGAAATGAGAGCTTGGAATCAATCCAAATTCCAAGTCTTTTTATATGAGGGGCAATTGGCAGAGCAACATTATCAACAGAAAGTGAAGTTGGCACCTGACTCAAAGATAGATGTTGGAACACAGCCAACTCAAGTTTTTTGTAATTTGAGTGAGAGCTTATTGTGAGAAAGCCAGCTCCTAATCGTGGATAAACATAGGGCTAGAATAGCAGCAGTATCAGACCATATTGATTGGATATAAGGATGGAATTGTATTTTATCTGTAACTTATACAGAGTCCAGCAAAGATCTTACCGATAGGAGCTGAAAGGGCAGAACCCTGAAAGACTCCAGTGGACACAGGACACAGTAACATAATAAATGACAGCAGATAAAGACCAAATGGTCAATCCAATCTGCCTAGCAAGATGCTTTTGGTAGTAACTGCTGTTCCATGCAGGTTATACCCCATCCCTTCTGTTGTTAAAGATGGTAGTGACTGCTGCTCCATGCAAATTTCCCTCTTGCCTTCTGTTAAGGATAGCAGTAACTGCCACTTCATGCAGGTTACCCCCTGCAGAAGACTTACACTAAAGTTAACATAGGCTACCCCATTTTTCATTTCTATCCTCTAGCCTATAGGGATCCGCAGTGTTTTTCCCATGTCCAATTGAATTCCATTATTACCATTCTTGTCTTCACCACCTCTTCCAGGAAGGCATTCTGTGAAGAAATATTTCTCAGTCATCGCCCCTTGAGTTTCATATCATGATCCCTAGATCTGCAGTTTCCTTTCAAACAGAAAAGGTTTGATGTTTATAAAACATTAATACCTTTCAGGTATTTGAAGGTCTGTATCATATCTCCCTGCATCTCCTCTCCTTCAGGGTATACATATACAGGTCCTTCAGTCTCATCTCATATGTTTTTTGATGCAGACTGTTAATCTGGTTTCTTAAATAAGCATTCTAGGCAGTATTTTTTAGAATTAAACAAAACGTTTTTATCAGCAAGAGTAGTAAAGGAACAACTACATAATCTTACTAAACATACACACACGATTCAGAAGGGACTGGGATCAGATCTCTGCCGGCTGCCTGCAAAAGTAGCAAACAAAAGTTACCAGTCACTGATCATCTGCTTCAGTCACACCTTTATACCTTTTCCTATCTTGAACACACTAGCATTTCTTCTTTGACCATATAAGGTATTTCCTCTGTCTTTCTTTGTGTATTCTTTGTGTATTACTTTCTTGTGTTCTGAGTACACATCCATCACAGTGCTTGATATCTATGTGTTACTTGGCATATGCATATCTTAACGAAGGAAGTTTCCTGATGTTCAGAATCTGAGGTTCAATACACAACCCATCAGCACTTCCTCATTAGGAACAGAGAAACAATAAACAACTTATTATTATTCCTCAAGACCCCACACCATTTTGTTCGCCTTTCTCTTGACCACTTCCATCCTGTTCTTAACCTTTTTGAAATAAGGTCTCTGGAACTGAACACAGTATTCCAAGTGAGGTCTCACCAAAGACCTGTAGAAGGGTATTAACACCTTCTTTTCCTGCTGGTTATTCCTGTTTCTATGCAGCCCAGCTTATACCACTGCCTTGTCACATTGTTTTGTTGCCTTCAGATCACCAGCAACTATCACCCCAAGGTCCCTTTTCTAGCCATGGCCACTCCAGTGCAAGGGTGTTAGGCACCCTAGAAGAACCTTCTGCCTTGCGCACATCCCCTCCCGGTCCTGGCCCAGCCCTGGCCCCGACCTTATTCACTGAGATGCTGCTTGTGTCACACCGAGTGTCTGCTTTTCTTGGCCACAAACAGGATGGGCACTGCTCGCAGCCAGCCGATTCTGTGCGTCTCTGGGCCGACAGAAGAAGCTTACCGCTCCTGCCAATGGTTGAATGTGTACTTTGAGCAACAATAGTCAATACTTCGTTCCAAAACCCTGCCAACTGCGGGCACGTGAACAGTCTGTGAACCAAAGTGCCTCTATCTTGAGTACACTTGATGCACATGGGCGATGCAAACCTCCCCATCTGATGTCTCACGTCATCACATATAATATGATGTAAAATTTTAAATTGTAATTCCTGGAGTGATAAGTCCGGCAAACTTTTTTGCATATGTTTAAAACATGAAAGCAGGTATGATGAGGACACATCAGTCACCCCCATCTCAGTCCAATATTGTACCAAGTATGAAAGATGTCGGGGCGAACGATATCGTCTGCCCACCTCGCACCAACCTTTGATTGAATTGTGCTTCAAGGCCGCCTCAAAGAAACTCTGAGCGAATAGACGTTCCCTTCTGTACTGGTCATCTATCCATTTGAAACTGTGCAAATAATGGCACGTTTGTAAATATGCAAAAAAATACTTAGCTGGCAATTCATAATCTATAGCCAACGATGCAAATTCTTGCACTAGCGGTGTATCCTCAGAATAAAATTGATATGTAAATGGGAGTCCTTTTTGTAGCCAGCCATCAAAAATAGCATAGTGTTCATGCCCCGGGGGGGAAATCCCAATTACCCAGCAACGGCATTAAGAGAGATATGAGGCCAGTCAAGCCTCCCTGAACCCAGAGCCATCGCCATCTGGAATTAGGCAAAGGAGGTGTACAGAGCATGCCTTCTGCATGTAGTCAGCATGACTATGAGCAAGAAAGTAAAATCACTTGCCTACACTTCAATCATTGTATGATCTCATTTAAATATTCTTACACATCTTAGCTCCATTGGAAATAATGGAGGCCAAAAACAGCAGCAACTCGCATATAGAAAGCAACTTATTAGAGAAAATAAAATGGGCATGCCTTAGCAAGGTACAAAGCTCAATGAATTGCAGTCTTAAAAAAACAAACATATATAGTATCTAACCCTCTCCCAAAAATAACATTTTCCATGTGTAATGACCCTTTGGGAATCCAGAAATGGCCCTAGTTCTAAATCCTTTTTAAGAACATAAGAAAATGCCATACTGGGTCAGACCAAGGGTCCATCAAGCCCAGCATCCTGCTTCCAACAGAGGTCAATCCAAGCCACAAGAACCTGGCAAGTACCCAAAAACTAAGTCTATTCCATGTTACCATTGCTAATGGCAGTGGCTATTCTCTAGGTGAACTTAATAGCAGGTAATAGAACTTATCCAATCCTTTTTTAAACACAGCTATACTAACTGCACTAACCACATCCTCTGGCAACAAATTCCAGAGTTTAATTGTGCGTTGAGTAAAAAAGAACTTTCTCCGATTAGTTTTAAATGTGCCCCATGCTAACTTCATGGAGTGCCCCCTAGTCTTTCTACTATCCGAAAGAGTAAATAACCGATTCACATCTACCCATTCTAGACCTCTCATGATTTTAAACACCTCTATCATATCCCCCCTCAGTCGTCTCTTCTCCAAGCTGAAAAGTCCTAACCTCTTTAGTCTTTCCTCATAGGGGAGTTGTTCCATTCCCCTTATCATTTTGGTAGCCCTTCTCTGTACCTTCTCCATCGCAATTATATCTTTTTTGAGATGTGGCGACCAGAATTGTACACAGTATTCAAGGTGCGGTCTCACCATGGAGCGATACAGAGGCATTATGACATTTTCCGTTTTATTCACCATTCCCTTTCTAATAATTCCCAACATTCTGTTTGCTTTTTTGACTGCCGCAGCACATTGAACCGACAAAAGATGCAGTTGAGGGAGGGGATGCAACATTTTGGAACAGGTGAAGGACTATATTTTCTGAGTTGCTGTTTTGTTTCCCTGTTTCTGGCAGTTTGTCTCACAGCCTGGAAATCTGCCTGGAATAGGAAAAAAGAAAGTGTTCCACTGGTACTGGCCTTAGGGGTTGATTACGGGCTTTTTGGGCTGATATTTTTTTTGTTTTTTTTTCTTCTTCTGTGAGAGCCATGGTACCCATGGCTGCTGGATTTCAGAATGTCCCTGGTTAGGTTAGTCCAGAATGTAGGGAAGATTCCATTGCAGCGCGCGCATGTTATAAAATCGGGAGTAGATTTGTTTGCGCCGGGTTGCGCCAACAAATCTACTCCCGCGCACACCTTTTAAAATCTACCCCAATGTGAGCTGGAACAGAGGTGACTCACTGCAGAAGGATTCCATTTTTTACCTTTTTGTGAAGATTATTGTCTTGTGTTTTGGGGGGAAGCTGTGGCCATCCTTCCTGCCCTGAGAAGGAGAAGATCAGCAGATCTTCTAGTCACTGCTGCCTGGGACATTTCATCTAAGAGATCTCATAAATCATCTTGAGAGAGAGAAGTGCAAATAAGAACTTTTGTGATATATCTGAGCATACCCATTCAGAGTCTAAACCCTGGGAAGAGATAACATTGGGAGACTGTGCAAAGACTGAGACCTGAATATTTTTTGCATGCCAGTAATATGAAAGAGGATTTTTTATTTTTTTTTGGCCATCTAGGATACCCTTGTCCATCTGAGAAGCCTTACTTGTCCAATCCATGGAGGATGAGAGCTTTCCTCAGCCCAGATCCTGAAAGACACTTGTACAGATAAAGAAACTATTGGAGACCTATGATTTCCAAGTGTTTGTGCCAAAACTGATGTGAATTGTGTAATTTTGCCAAATGAGAACTTCAGCAGTAAAGAATTATTTTGGATACTCAATCTAAGCCTCCAGAGCATTTTGTTGGCACTTACATCCCTTATTGGAATATTAAAACATTTAGAAAGCACGTTAAAGCCTTTTATTTTTTAATTGCTTTTAAGTAGAAGTATATAATTTGAATGATCTTATATATAATGTTATTCTAATGTGCAAATTTGTTGAACTAAAATTATTTATGTTATATAATTTACTCTGCATCAAACACACTGTAGAGGTTGTGGATTATAAGAAAAGCTAAATAAATACATAAAAATAAAATTAGTAAAGTTTAAGTGATACCTGCTCAGGACAGCATAATTGAGCGTCACCTTTGCTACTTTTGTACCTTGGAGGGTTTATTCTTCTCCCCCATTGGAAAAGAACCTCTATCATATTTCCACTCAGCTGTCTCTTTTCCAATCTGAAGAGTCCTAACCTCTTTAGCCTTCCTCATTCCATCCCCTTTATCATTTTAGTTGCCCTTCTCAGTGTCTTTTCTAATTCTGCTATATCTTTTTTGAGATGTGTTGACCAGAACTGCATACCATACCCAAGATTAGGTAGCATTAGTTATATTCTCTGTTTGATTCTCCATTTCTTTCCTAAAAATTCCTAGCATTCTATTTGCTTTCTTGGCTGCTGCTGCTGCACACTGAGCAGAAGATTTCAGTGTATTATCAACGATAATGCCTAGATCCTTTTCCTGAGTGGTGACTACTAATGTGAAACCTTGTATTGTTTAGCAATAATATGGGTTACTCTTCCCTAAGTGCATCACTTTGCACTTATCCAAATTAAATTTAATTTGCCATTTGCATGCTCAGTCTCCCAGTTTTGCAAGGTCCTCTTGCAATTTCTAACAGTCTTCTTGTGATTTAAAAACTTTAAATAATTTTATGTCATTGGCAAATTTTATCGTCTTACTCATTGTTCCCATTTCCAGGTCATTTATTAATATGTTAAAAAGCAGTGGTCCCAGAACAGATACCTGGGCCATAGCACTATTTACCCTTCTCTACTGAGAAAATTTACCATTTAGCCTACTGTTTTCTATCTTTCAACTAGCTCCCAATCCATAAAAGGACACTACGTCCTATCCTATGACCTTTTTATTTCCTACGAGGTCTCTCATGAGGAACTTTGTCAAATGCTTTCTGAAATCCAGATACATTATATCATCTGGCTTACCTGTTGTGGAGCGCTAGGAGAGCGATCCCACTCCTGGGTGATGTGTGTCCTTGGGCCACGGCTCGACCCCAGAGGGCTCTGAAGAAGTGCCGCGGGAGGCGTGGCATGCCCGAGCATGGGCTGGACGGGAGCAGGGCTGGAGTGAAGACTGGCTGACAGGCCCTCCTCTGGACCTGCGCACTTCGGAAGACCCAACAACGCAATGTTGGTCTTGTGAACAGTCCTCCGACCGTTCCCAGCCCTTTCGGACCTGCCGCAGGGTACGGCACGAAGCGGCAGGCCAGATGGAGGCCAGGACAGTGAAGACTGGAACATGGATTCAGACGAGACTCAGGAACGACGTAGACTCAGGCATAGACGTGGACTCAGGACGAGGTGCAGGATCCATAGACGTGGACTCAGGCATAGATGCAGGATCCTTAGACGTGGACTCAGGCAAATACGTGGACTCAGGACGAGGTGCAGGATGCATAGACGTGGATGCAGGAACGAGGGCTGAAGGAAGACATGGGCACTGACCCTCAGGGCGCCCTACTCAGGCCACCCGCGGGACTGAGTCGCGGACCACCCTGTCCCGTGCGCGCCCTACACAGCCCTGGAAGGCTGGTCGCGGACCACGCAGAGAGCGGGAGAGCACAGGAAAGAGGAAGCAGGTTCGCTGCTCTCCGGGCAGCACAAGGCAAGGATATACGCTGCTCTCCTGGCAGCACAAGGCAAGGATATACGCTGCTCTTCTGGCAACACAAGGCAAGGATATACGCTGCTCTCCTGGCAGCACAAGGCAAGGATATACGCTGCTCTTCTGGCAACACAAGGCAAGGATATACGCTGCTCTCCTGGCAGCACAAGGCAAGGATATACGCATCAGGATCAGGAACAAGGATATCTGGATCATCAGGACTGGAACACATATACTGGAATAGGAGACACACCTCTGGGCTGGAACATGGACATCAGGAACATCAGGACTGGAACAAGAGACAGACCTTGAGACTGGAACGGCAGGCAAACATCAGGACTGGAACACTGAAGACATCAGGACTGGAATGGCAGGCAGACATCAGGACTGGAACAACTTGACAAGAAGCTTCAACTGGAAACATGGAACACTGGACCTTGCAGAAGGCTGGAATACAAGGCATCTCCTGGAACGAGGAACTCAGGAGTGACCAACTCCTTGCGAAGGCAAAGATACACTGAAAGCTGAGCCCTTTAGTAGGGCTGAGGTGGACAACGCCCAGGGAGGGGTCAGCAGGGGGCCACACCTGGCTGGCCCTTGAAGAGCAGTAGAGAAGCGCGCGCTCGCGCCCTAGGAGGCTGGAGAGAAGAGCTGGAGGCTGGTGGCGTCCTCAGCCACGTGGAGGGCCCAAGGAAGCTGCGGAGCAGCCCTGGACTGGAGCAGCTCCCAGCTGCACGGACAGAAGCAGAGAGAGAGGCAAGGCTGGCTGCGGGGGAAGGGCTGACTGCAGGAACGGCTCCATGCCGTGAGGACAGCCCCAGGAAGAGAGGTAAGACTGCAGGGAGAGTAGAGAGCTGTAGGCACCGGCAGAGAGAAGTGCTGGCTGCAGGGAACTGGGAGAGACTGCAGGCACCGGCAGGGACGGCTTCCCTGCTGGGCAAGGACCCGGGCTAAAGCAGGCACTGGGAGAGACGGCCTGCTCGCTAAAGGTCCCGGGATCGCAGCAGCACGTCGGGGAAAGGCAGAGACAGCAGCCGAGGAGCAGACCACATGGCAGCAGCTGTGGAAACGGCCCCAGCTGATTCAGGGAGAAAGAAGCAGCGTCAGCAGCCCGGCTGGCTGTGGCTGTGAGAGGTAAGAACCTGCACACGCTTCTTGTGGGCAGGAGCATAACATTACCTTTATCCACATTTATTTACACTCTCAAAAAAATGTAGCAGATTTGTGAGGCAAGACATCCCTTGGCTAAATCCATGTTGGTTTGTCCCATTAAACTATGCCTATCTTTATGTTCAGTAATTTTGTTCTTGATGATAGTTTCTACCATTGTGCCAGGTACAGACTTTATACTTACTAGCCTATAGTTTCCTGGATTACCCCTTGATCACTTTTTAAAAATTGGCATTATATTAGCAACCTGCTAGTCTTTAGGTACCATAGATGATTTTAATGATAGTTTACAAATTACCAATAGTAAGTCTGCAATTTCATTTTTCAGTTCTTTCAGTATTCTGGAATGTATACCATCTGGTCCAGGAGATTTGCTACTCTTTAGTTTGTCAATTTGATCTATTATATCTTCCAGGTTCACTCAGATTTGTTTCCATTCCTCTCAATCATTATCTTTGAATATCATTTCTGGCACGGGTATCTCTCTTACATCTTCCTCATTGAAAAATGAAGCAAATAATTCATTTAGTCTTTTTGCTATAGCCTTGTCATCTCTAAGTGCCCCTTTTACTCCTTCATGATCTAATGGTCCAAATGACTCCCTCACAGGCTTTTTACTTCGAATGTACCTGAAAACATTTTTATTATGAATTTTGGCTTTCATGGCAACCTTCTTTTCAAATTCTCTCTTTGCCTTCCTTATCAATGCTTTGCATCTAAATTGCCTATGCTTATGCTTTTTCTTGTTTCCTTCATTCATATCCCTTTTCCCTTTCTTGAAAGTTTTATTTTAGCTTTTAAAGCCTCTGTCATCTCACATTTTTTTAACTATATATTTATTGATTTCATAAATATATAAAGGAATTGTTGTGTTCCGTGCCAGTGGCCATCCACGGGCGCGGTCCCCTACCTCGTCCTCCAACCACGGTGGGGCCGACCGCCCCATGCCGGGCCCGGCACCTCCGCACGGCAGCGCAAGTCCCTGGGCTGACCGCCGGGATCGGAGCCGCTCCTGCTCCTCTCTCGCGGCCGCCACTGCTCTCCTCCGCGGCCCGGATCCAAGATGGCCGCCGCCATCCTTAGGCGCGAGGCCACGCCTCTTCATTTGATTTAAAGGGACCTCGTCCCTTTAAGTGGATTCAGCTGATTCCTATCTCCAGAGTCAGAGGAAGTATAAAGGGAGACTTCCTCTGACCACTCCTTGACTTGGCAACGTCTCCTGTGAGCTTTGCCTAGTCTGCTTGCTTCGGTGAGTTCCTTGAGCTTGGCTTCTGGTTCCTGCTTCGTCTTCGTGTCTCTGGTTCTTGACTTCGGATTGGCTTACGGTGATTCTCTGGTTCCTGACTTCGGATTGGCAAGTGGTGATTTTCCGGCGTACGACTTCAGACTGGTGAGCAACGACCCTCTGGCACTCGACCTAGGACTTCTTCAAGACTACCGTCTCCAAGAGCCTGCCTAAGTCCCAGCGGCCCGGGTCCCTACGGGCTCCTCCCGGGGGGACCACAGGCTTCCAGGGTGAAGCTCCAGTCAGCCCTTGCACTGTCACCTGACCTCTCAAAGGACCGCCTAAGTCCCAGACACCCGGGTCCCTACGGGCTCCTCCCGGGGGGACCACAGGCTTCCAGGGTGAAGCTCCAGTCGGCCCTTGCACCATCACCTGACCTCTCAAAGGTCCACCTAAGTCCCAGCAGTCTGGGTTCCTATGGGCTCCTCCTGGGGGAATCGCAGACTTCCAGGGGTGAAGACACAGCTCCTCTTCTCGACTCTTCCTCCGTTTCCACTGTCGCCGCAGCCTCCCATGCCAAGGGTCCACCGGTCACGTCTTCGGTTCCTGCCTCGCCACCCGACGGGAGAAACTTCGGATCTTCCCCAAGGTATTCCATCCTCCCATCGGCCCAAGGGTCCACAAACCCAAGCTTAACAGGAATATACCTTTCTTACAGAAAAAAAGACAACTAGTTATACAATCCCACAAAGAAAACAACACAATTTCAAATATGATCATTATTATAAACTATTCATCAAATAAAGCAATAATGAGAAGGGGGAGGAAAAATATAGGAGATAAAAGGAAATAAGTAACTAAGAAACTGGCTTAACACTTCCCTAGCTGGCTATCTTTTGAATATGGAGTTTTCAGTTCCCTGCTCCATTCTGAGTTTTCTTAAAATTTTGTTTACCAGAGATATGGGAGGATACACAAATAGAGGTCCTGTCCCCCAGTAAAAGGAGATGTCATCGGTTGCTGGTCTGCTTTTTTATGTTCTCCTAGGGCAGAAGAATTGTATGTTCCTGTTCTGAACTATTGCAAATACACCTCAAGCATGACCCACTTAAAGAAGACTTTGTTTTCTAACACAGGATTGTGATAACATAGTCTGCTGGAGGTATGATCACAAGGTCAGCATGGCTTGGTTGGTAGGATAAGAAAATAGGGTATGAGGGATGTGTGATATGCTAGTAGAGTTTTGATGTTATATTGAATTAGTTGGGTAACTAGGTTTATTTTGAGAGGGTATATATGTTTTGAATTGATTTATTATTAAATTGTAACCTACTTTGAATTAAACTGATAAAGTAAGATATCAAATCAAAACAAATATATAAAAAGTTATGTCACACAATTTCTCCAAAAGTAATAGCAGTGTCAAAACATGACAGGCTTCTAAAAGTTCTATATTTAGTGACCATCCTGAATTATTTTTAAGTGAGTGTTGCAAACCTAAAAGGTGGATTCAATTAGATTTATCATTTCTTAATAATTATCTAATATTGGATCATGAGCCAAGATTTTTATTTTATACTAGCGGTACCCGGCCACGCGTTGCAGTGGCAGAGTCAGGTGATTTACCCTCCCTCCCCCTTCCCCTTGCTCATTTACCTCAGTCACTCATCCTCCTCCCCCTTGGTCACTCACCCCCCCTTCCCTCCCCTGTCCCCACTCCAACTCTCTCCCCTCACACTCACCTCTCCCCTCATTCTCCCTCCCCTGACACTCACCTCCCCCCTCATTCTCCCTCCCATCACTGTCACCTCCCCCCGCCTACTGCCTACCCTTCAGATCAGAAAACTTTTGACTTTCTATTTCTGTGGGAACCCCCCCACCCCCCAAACCCCCCCCCCCAATCCCAACCCTTTAAATCAAATAATAACCCCCCACCCTCCTGCCCCCTTCCAAGACCTGGGAAATTAAAATTGTTGGTGCTACATGTGGTCTGTCCCTGGGCATCTGTGCACGTTATGTAGCCAAATAGGGGAGTGCCTAACCAAATTTGCACTTCCAAATTTGTTTTGTGGTCTGGGGAGGGCTATTTTGGTGCATTCCCAAGATCGTGCAAGTTTAGTGTATGTATTTGTGTGTGAACCTCCCCTTTCCCCCAAAAAACAACCCTATGAGAAAAGTTCTCTTAAACTAACCATCCCACACTCTCCTGCCCCCCAGCCCTGCGAAAAACAGTAGCCCCCCCTGCCCCCCTCCCCCCAGAGTTGCTGAATAAATGAAACCTTCCCCCCCCCCCGTGACCCCTCCCCAAGATGTTCGCAATAAATTCATCACCACCCCCCACCCTCCAGACCCCCCGAGACCTGATAAAAATGTCAGTCGGTGGAGCGGGCGTTCAGGAGTGGTCCGGGAGCGATGTATTGGCGTTGGTCCGTCGGCTGCGAGCACTGAAGCGGGTTCCGATGGCCCTTTGCCCTTACTATGTCAGTGGGGTGGAGCAATGGCAGCGGTAGGTCCTCTGACATAGTAAGGGCAAAGGTCCACCGGCTGCCAGTCCTGAAAATGGCGCCGAGGGGCCCTCACCCTTACTATGTCACATGGGCTACTGCCACCATTGGTGTCCCCGAGTGGCATAGTAAGGGAAAGGGCCGTCGGCGCCATGTTGATTGCTGGCAGCCGATGGCTGTAGTGCAGGAGATGTGTCCCGGACCAGTCCTGGCCCTCCGCTGGAGCCTCCCGGACTTCTGTCAGGTTTTGTGTGTGTTTTGAGGGCCTGGGAAGTAAATAAATTTGGCATGTGTGTGGGGGGTGTGAGGAGGGTGGTTTTGTGTGTGTTGGGAGGCTGTGGGAAGTAAATCAATTTGACATGTGTGTGGGGGGTGTGAGGAGGGTGATGGGTGTATTTTATCTGTAAAGGAAATAGTTATCTTCCGGCGAAAAAAGTGCGTGAATGTGTTAAAATGGAAGTGAAACGTGGACCTGGACTGGCGAAATGATTAGTGTAGCGGGTGTTAGTGTAAGGTGTAACAGATGGCGCTTACGTCCAGCAGATGTCGCTGTTTTCTCGAAAAAATTTTTAAACCTATTTTACCTGTCACAGGTGTGACACATCTGTAATGTAAGTAGAGAAGAACCTTCCTGTATGCGAAATGAAGGTTGTGTCCAAATTTGAAAGCAATCGGTTCAGTGGTTTCTGAGATTAGCGATTTTGTCCAAACTATTTAACATTTTTATTTATATAGATTAAAAATTTTGGCATGACAAAAAGTAATACATAAAAATACAAAGTGGAGAAAGAACTACCAGTTTCAAAGGTCAAAATGTAGGAAATACAAGAAAGGTATTCTCAAGTTTCTGCCTGCTACACAATACCCCCACCTGTAGGGTTCATCAGTGAGCCTCCCACACAGCTGCTCTAGCTTCCTTCTCACTGATCCTATGAGGTGGCATCTCCAGCCCTACTTAACCCATTCTGTCCATTCTTTCCTTACCTCTTCATCGGGTCACTGCGGCTCCTTGACCTGGTCATCCTTGCCATGTTTTCCTGCCTTGCCTTGTGGCCTTTCTTGGCCTTCTGCTTTGCCTTGTGGCCTTCCCGGCCTCTTGCTTTGCCTTTCAGCCTTTTGGCCTTCCTGGTCTCCCTGCCTAATTCTATGGCTTTCCAGGTGTCCCTGTCTTGCTCTATGACCTTCCAGGCCTCCCTGCCTTGCTCAATGGCCTCCTGGACCTCCCTGTCCTGCCTTGTGGCCTTTGAGCTTTCTAGGTTCACCTAGCCCAGCCTTGGCCCTGTTTGCTTGTTCTAGTCCTGTCCTGTCCAGTCCTTGTCTTGTCCAATCCCTTTTTCCAGTCTAGTCCTTGTCCTCACTTCAGTCCCTTGTTTGCCAGTCTTCAGTCCCAGCCTTTTTTTCCTGTTCCAGGCTTCATCTCCAGCTCCAGCCTTGCCCTTGATTCTAGTCCATGTCTTCAGCCCTGCTTGTATCTAGCTCCTGCCTGCCCTCAGTACTATTCTTGCTTCCAGCCCTGCCTGTATCTAGCTCCTGTCCACGCTCTGTACCAACCTGTGCCATGTTCCAGCTCCCAGCCTGTGCAGTGTCCCAGCTAAGTCCTGCCGGCCACCAGAACCCAAGGGCTCAACCTGCAAGAGATGTGGCTGGTACAAGCAAAAGACCCAGTCTGGCCTTGCTCCAGAGTTTGGCTCTGCTCCTGTAGCGGTAATCCTTGATCCCAGCCTGCCTGACCATGACAGGTAGGAAAATGGTAATACTGTCCAAAAACATTCTCCAGTCAAAAATTAATAGTCAATTTAATAAAAGATAAGCAAATCATGTAGTAAATTATGTGATCAGCAAATGTACCAAACAGGCTAACAAAAGTAGAGAATCATGTCACACAAGGCAAGCAAAACAACAGAAAATATTAGAGGTGTGAATCGTGTGATCGATCGTCTTAACGATCGATTTTGGCTGGGGGGGGAGGGAAATCTTATCGTTGTGTTTTTTTTTTTTTAAATCGTTAAAAATCATAAATCGGGGGAGGGCGGGAAAACCAGTACACCAAAAAAACCCTAAAACCCACCCCGAACCTTTAAAACAAATCCCCCACCCTCCCGAACCCCCCCAAAATGTTTTAAATTACCTGGGGTCCAGTGGGGGGGTCCCGACGCGATCTCCCTCTCTCTCTGGCCACGGCTGCGTTGAGAAATGGCGCCGGTGGCCCTTTGCCCTTATCATGTGACAGGGCAAAGGTAGCGCTGGCGCCATTTTGGTTCCTGGCTCCCGATGACACGCGTGCAGGAGATCGCCCCCGGACCCCCGCTGGACCCCCAGGGACTTTTGGCCAGCTTGGGGGGGGGTCAGGGCGCCATTTCTCAACGCAGCCGTGGCCAGAGAGAGAGGGGGAGATCGCGTGGGGACCCCCCCACTGGACCCCAGGTAATTTAAAACATTTTGGGGGGGTTCGGGAGGGTGGGGGATTTGTTTTAAAGGTTCGGGGTGGGTTTTAGGGTTTTTTTGGTGTGCCGGTTTTCTCGCGCCCTATTTAACGATACAATACAAATGTCGATAAATCGGGGGCATTTGTATTGTATCGTGCACTCTAACGATTTTGGACGATTTTAAAATTATCTGACAATAATTTTAATCGTTCAAAAACGATTCACATCCCTAGAAAATATAGATAATGCAAAGAAAACAAAAACTCTCCTGTCACAATCCATGTCTCATGCCACTGTTTTTGGGTCACATAACTCTTTGGCACTCATTTTAAATCTCCTGTCTGCAAGAATGCATCTTTTCTACTCACTAGAATGTTCAGTTTCAGAAGTATGTTTTTCTGTAATTTTCTGTCAGTTTGGCCTTATTTGTCTGTCTATGCATTGATGACTGTCATTTTCCATCTTTTTCCTTCATGTTGCAGATTTTGTTTGTTTTCCCTTGAGAAACTGGCATGAAATATAGTCTGTGTTGGAAGATATTTTGTCATCCTGTGGATTAGTGGCCATGTTCCCATGGAGGTTTTCTACACTTGCAAATTAGATGTGTAAAAAACTTTTCACAAACCTGAGTTATGAGGTGTAGTTATCTTTTAAACAAGAAAACAGCATATGGATTTTGCAAAATTCATTATTAATGCTCCTCTGCATGATTTTGCTTTGCATCAGTTCACTAATAATAATAAATTTAAATAAACTTTCACATGAAGCAGACAGCACACAAAAGTTTACTACTTGTGAGGCAGCAAATATTTTCTCAAACAGGGCTTCATGCAAAAACTCCAAAATGTTAGCATTTTTGTGTTTTTCAGGGCATTTCTGTGCATTTTCCCATGCAAAACACCACTTGTGAAAATGTTTTGCAGATTAGTACATCAGCCCTTAAGTATCCTACCGTGAAAAGTTGGAGTTTTTTGTCTTAGATGCCTGCTCTTTGGTTTATCATGGTCATGAGTACTGTGAAACAGCACTTACAACCAGCTACGAAAAGAGGGCTGAGTCAAACTCGGCGCTTACAGCTGCTCCTCATAATGAGAGTACAAAAAGGGAACTGTCTTTGTAGATTAAAAAAAAAAAAGATAGCTGCATCTAAATTTAACTAAACTGCATTTAGAAATGAATAAGGAAATGAAAACATACAGTAAAACCCAGAGGACTACATATAGCTTGGTACAGAATAACATGATAAAGTTTTCAGTGGATGCTTGTGATGTGCCTGCAGAAAGATAGAAAGTTTTAGCAGTCTGCACAATAAAGTATATACTGTATATGTAGTTAAACTACACTTGGTTTGTCTACATATGCTTGAAACACAGGCACAGTTTTTTTTTGTAGCCCATACTGTTGCAAAGGGCATAAGCATTTTTGTATCTTCAGACTTTTTAGATGACTTTCAGAAGGAAACAATGTGGGTATTTTCCTCTTAAATACTATCTATAAAGCACCCGAGCCCTTTGTGCCCATGCATCGTGCACCTGCTTTATTTGGGATCGGCAGAACAGGAACAAAACAGAGTGCATACATTTAAAGATATAAATTACACAAGCTATTTGCTCCCCAACCTGAAGACACTTCTGAGAATGCCTCTTTTTAACCCTGCTGAAAGTTCCTGCTTGTTCTGAAAGCCCGTATTTACTTTTAGCCACTCTGAGGAAGACAGCTTTCAACCAGGGCAATCCAGCCGGGTAAATACTTAAGCTGCTAAACCAAATCCCTTTAAAAATTGGCTCCATGCTGTCTAGCTGATGTTAATCTGAATACAAATTTCTAAGTGATTTAATGAACTAATATACAACCAAATATAAAGATGAAATTCTGTTCATGCATGCACATGTATGTATAAAACACACACATTTGGGCAGTATATTTATCTAATACTTTACCTAAGCATAACTTCTAAGGTATAGGCACTCCATGTGTCACTCACTCATTAATTTCCTAAATAACAGGGAACATACTCAGCCAGTTGGCATTTTCCAGTGTTTTAATTGCCTGCTGTGATATAATTATTGTGACATTTTGGGATCTTTTTAACATCCTGAATTAAATATTCTGACATCCCGCAGAGCACTTCATGAAAACAGTCAAACTGTATTGAAGTCATTAGCAGCCTACAGCTGTCCTAAAATATTAAAAAAAAAAAAATAGTTTCCAACACAAATAAAAGGAAGCAGCTTAAAATTTAAGTATTTAACAAGTTTGCACTTATGTCATCATTAAATTCCCCCTTAACCATCATAAAACAAATATCAAGCTTATCTTCCAGATATTGTTATTTTATTCTATCCAACTAATAGAATGTTGGAAAGCAACTATACAAAATGGGTATGTGTCTGTCTACCCATTTGGGGGTACAAAATGTAGAAAGGAGCCCCTCTTAGTATGTGGCCTCAGCTGGTCTGAGTGCCCTCAGTATATCACCAAACCCTGCCTGTTGGTGATATCAGGTTGGTGTCAGTGTGTGAGGAAGCGCACCACTCCCCACTGGAAGGGGTAAAGTAGTGATATAAAAACCCATGCTCCCACATGAAGCACCGGGCAGTAAGGAAAGGAATGAATGAATGATTCAAGCTCTGAGATCCTGGTGGTGTTGTAGAGACCTCTCCCACTATGGGGCTCCTTAGAGCCTGTCTCCCCAAAAGAGTATCCAGAGGAGTAGAGTAGACAAGAAGAAGTCCAGAGTGAATATTCCTGGATGTTTCAGAAGAGAGTCGTTCTGAAGAGTTTGGTAGACCAATGTGCTGAGAGGTGCCAGGCAAGGGTGTCCTACCTGGGAAAGTTCATCAGAGTCCATGGTTGACTCAGTCCAAACCAGCCTGAGACACCAAGAGAGAAAGAGAGGAAGAGAAAAGGCCCTTGGAGGAACAGATTACATCCGGCTAAACAGGTACTGAGTGGCTATCCCCCACAAATGAAACATATCATATTAGTTTCATTCTTTTGGTTCGCAGTGATTTCTTAGCGGCCATTTGAAATAGGAGAAGGCCATGTGGGAGAATCCATAGCAACAACCAGCCCTTTCCTGTGAGTCATAAGTGACCTCCCAGCCCTATCAAAGAGTGGGTCAGACAGGTTGGCAAGGAGACCAGAATGTCAACGTATCAGAGCTAAGCATTTTTCTGTGATGCTGTTCCTGCTGTACCTGCTGTACTATTTATACCTTAAGTGCACAGCGTGCCACGCACTTTCTTCTCGGCTGTTGTGTGGGGAGGTGGCTTTACTCAGAGCTAGTCTGAGTGTCTCAAATCTGTATTCAATGGCTATTGCTTGCTACTTTAATAGAATTTTCCATTGAAAAAAATATTTGTTCGTTTTTGCTGCTGTGCCAGCCAGGCTTTTTTACTGCACTTTTTTTTTTATTGAACTCAGACTGTCTTTCTATCTCTCCCACTGAGACAAGCTGCCAGCAGAGGCATTTTGCTGTGGATCTTACCCCCCTGGGATAGGTTGCAGGTAGGAGTGGGTGGGAGATAGTGTGAGAGTTGCAGTGGCCATTTGGGAGTTGGTATTGTCAAACAAGAAGCAGCATCACTAGGAATTGTGCTTGCTCAGGCTTCCAGTCTTTTCTCTGCATTTTCATTTTTTTGTGCACACCGAGCAGTCTCAGTTGTAGTGTACAGCAAGGCACTGCACTGTGTGTCTGTGTGTACTTTTCCAGACTCACATATATTGGTACAGAGGTGTTCATTCACCAATAAAGAAATAATTCTTTTAATTGAAATCCCTAGTAGGCAGTGACATTAAATCCATGATGTCAGGGAAAGGTGGACGAGTAATTGGGACTGGCAGAGGAGGCACTTCAAAAGGCAGTGCCAGTCCCCCATTAAAGTTAAAAAGGGAGCTGTTCCAATCTAAAATCTCTGGAGGGGCAGGCAGTTCCATCTGGAAAAAACTGAAATTTAAAGATTATGCACCGCCACCACCTGTTTTGACCCTGTTGTTTTGGAGGTGAGGGGAGGCTGAGTCATGCAAGACAAAAGAGCGTCACTTATGTCACTACAAGGGTCTGACCTCAAATGCTGTGCCTGTCTGTCCACTGTCCAGCCCTTATGTCACTACAAGGCCTGACCTCAAACGCTGTGCCTGTCTGTTCACTGTCCAGCCCTTACATCACTACAAGGGCTTGACCCCAAATGCTGTGCCTGTCTGTCCAGCCCTTATGTCACTACAAGGGCCTGACCTCAAATGCTATGCCTGTCTGAGTTAGTTCTAGTATTTCTAATTTCAGTTTCATGTATTTGTGCATCGCTTCTTTCCAGAATATTCTTTTTTCCTGTTTTGCAACATTTGGAATATAAGAACATAAAAAGCTGACTTAAGATGTTTGCAGCTTGCATATTTCATATGCTCAATAGTTTTCATGACCTTCATAATATGGGCCATTTTCCCTAAATCTTTCTTAGGTGCCAACATTAATGTTTCTAGTATTATAGAAAACTGGTGGTAGTTGTACTCTAGTTCATCCTCTGTGTTCCCATAGTTTACAGAGGCAGGGTACAAAGTCAACATAGGTTGATATTGTAGATTTGGACTTGAATAGCAGTTTTCTTATTTCTGAGAGCTCTTCAAGTTCCTTTGTCATCAGCTGAAGTGCATAAGTACAGTTAATAGTTTCTGGGTATTCACAAATAATCTCCAGCTCAGTTCTTGTTTCACAAATGGCAGTCTCTATTGCTCTAAAAGCATCATCTGTTGAATTATCTTTCACAAATGAAAAAGATGCCATTTTCTTCTGGCAGTAAACCAGTTCAGGAAGAAGTGACAGATCAAACCACAACATACATGCACAAAGGAAAGGGAACTCTCCCCGGGTATAGCCTATTTCTTAACACCCGCTGACACATGTTGAACCAGAACCACTGTGTACATTGAACACACAGTGCAAGTGTGGAAACCTCCTCCACGTTGCCACACTTTGAAGGCTTAGGCCCCACTCTAGGGGCCAACCCATTCTAGGGAGCCCTTTCCTGCACAAAGGAAAGGGAACTCTCCCCGGGTGTAGCCTATCTCTTAGTACCCGCTGACCCATGTTGAACCAGAACCATAGAAACATAGAAATGACAGCAGAAGAAGACCAAACAGTCCATCCAGCCTGCCCAGTAAGCTTTCACATTTTTTTTTTCATACTTTTCTTTTACTCTTGTCCCTTTTAAGAAACATTTTGGTTCTATTTCCTTCCACCCCCGCCATCGATGTAGATAGCAGTGCTGGAGCTGCATCTAAGTCCTCGAGGGCCACAAACCTGTCGAGTTTTAGGATACCTAATGAATATGCATTACATAGATTTGCATACAACTGAGGCAGAGTGCATGCAAATCTCTCTCATGCATATTCATTAGGGATATCCTGAAAACCAGACTGGTTTGTGGCCCTCGAGGACCGGAAGTGCCCACCCCTGATCTAACTAATTGGTTTGGGGTAGTAATCGCCGTAAAAGCAAGCTACTCCCATGCTTGTTTACCCAGCCCATGCAATTCAGTCTTTGTTGGTAGTTGTCTGAATATAAATCTACACTGCATATGCATTGAAAGTGAAGTATCAGTCTTATTTGGTTTGGGATAGTAACCACCTTAACAAGCAAGCTACTCCCTTGCTTTTTTGTGGATGCAATTCCTTTTTTCCACATTTCCTCTTGCCATTGAAGCATAGAGCACTGTTGGAGTCTCGTTAACTGTGTGTATATTTATTTTTCTTCATTCCCCCTGCCGTTGAATCAGAGAGCTATGCTGGATATGCATTGAAAGTGAAGTATCCAGCTTATTTGGTTTGGGGTAGTAACCGCCATAACAAGCAAGCTACTCCCTGCTTTTTGTGGATACAAAACCTTTTTTCCACATTTCCTCTTGCCGTTGAAGCATAGAGCAATGTTGGAGTCACATTAACAGTGTGTATGTTTATTGAATAAGGATATTAATCTCCAGGTAGTAGTCGTCATTCCCACAAGCCATCCCCATGCCTCTTCTCTTCATTCACATCCTCTAGACCATTGTTCACATGGAAACCTCCTCCACATCGCCACACTTGCCCAGGCTGGTGCCCCACTCTAGGGGCCAACCCATTCTAGGGAGCCCTTTCCTGCACAAAGGAAAAGGAACTCGCCCCGGGGCCAGCCTGTCTTGCCCCTATCAAAACCACAGGGATCAGACTACCTCCGCTCTGCCAGCCTGTCTTGCCCCTATCAACTTTCTGCCACTCTGCCTTGCTGCCATACACCAGACAACTCACTCTACTGCTTGTGGTGTTCTTGCCACTATCATGATTCCTCAGTGTGTTGGTGCTAGCCTTTCTGCTGCTTTGTCCCTTTATCAGCGCCTTGTGGATTTTTCTGACACTCTTTCTGCTTGCTATGTTCCCCCGTCATTGTGCTGTAGGATGTTGATGCCACTGTCTTGCCACTTTGCCTGTTGTGCTGCCTTCAAGGGTTCATGCAACTTTTGAAGCTGTGGTGTGTTTTGACACTCTCGCTGCTGCTTTGCACCTCTGTTAAAGCACTCTTGCCACTCCTGGTACCCCTTTGCCCTTTTACCGTGCCTTATTCTATCATGCCACTTTGATGCCACTTTGCCACAGTCTAAGTACCTTGGAGCTCTTTTCTCGTTCTGATGATTTCTCCCCAGAATTTTCATCAGAATTGATAAGAAAACCCCAATTCTGCAGCCAAAAATAGGCTGCAAATACTTCCCCCATTGACTTTAATGGGAAAAGACAAACGAATGAAACTAACAAATTAATTGGTTTTTCCCCCTATGAAACTAATGAAACGAATTTGGGTCCTAGTGAAATGAAAAATGAAACGAAACAAATTTTTTCCTTTTGCACATGCCTAGTAAAGACTATCGCCCAAATTTTCAAATCGCTGCACATGCTAACATTGGAAGACTCGCCAGTGGTCAGGCTGTGCATGCACCAAGTGCATTTTTAAAATGGCCCAGCGACGCGTCTATCCCCCAGTATGTGCAGAGATGCAGGCCTGTCTCAAAGGGGTGGGCTGGGGGCATGGTCTTGGTGGGGAGGGGCAGGGCAGGGGCCAGCCTAGACAGCAGCCTTTAGGTTCTGTTCCCGTAAAGCATGCGCTGGCAGCCAGCTGATGCATGTAACTTATTTCTGCTCTGAAGAAGCAGTAGGTTATAAAACAAACAAAAAAATCTAATAGTTAGGTATATATATATATTTTTTATTCCACTTTTCACACTTTTTTCAGCACTTCAAAGTGGATTACATTTAGGTACTGTAGGTATTTCCCTATCCCCAGAGGGCTTACAATCTAATTTTTGTACCTGAGGCAATGGAGGGTAAAGTGACTTGCCCAAGGTCACAAGGAGTGAAAGCAGGACTCAAACCCTGGTTTCCTGGTTTATAGCCCACTGCTCTAACCACTAGGGGTTGGGGAGGAGAGGGGAAAAGGTAGGAATGGTAGTCAGGTGGATAGGGAATTCCCCTCCTAGGCCTCTCCTTAATTGGAGCTGACTGGGAGGGAACTGAGAAAACCCTACTCCCATTGCCGCGCATTGTTTTATAAAATCCCCCCCCTGTTGCACACGGAAGAGGCCACCTGCCCACACATGCATGCGTGGACATTGAAATCCAGCGCGGTATGTTTATAAATAGCCTCGTCCATATACATGCACCAGGAACCGCACACACATGGATGCACTCACGCAGGTTTTAAAATTGACCCCTTTATTTTGAACAACAGCAGGGAGTGTGAGAGTGAATGTTTGTGGTTGACTGGTGTGCAGAAGAGCCCCCAGAGAGAGACCAAATCCTAAGAGC
>NW_021820815.1:117466-170921 GCF_901001135.1 Rhinatrema bivittatum | reverse complement strand
CCACGAAGCTAACACTGCAGGTTCTCAGTGCCAGCAAGTGGATCCCAGAGAATCAGAGGCTGTTCAGGAGCTTCATCTTTACCAGCTCAAATTCCCTTTGGTTGAGCTTTTGGGTGCGGGGCTGGCAGGACTTAGGTGAAGGACTTTGCTTACGACTAAGGATGTGGTCCAAGGCAAGCTTACTTCAGAGGCAGGGGGCGTTCAGGCATATGAAAGTCCAGGCAAGGGTCAAACCAGGTATCCATCTGAGGAAGAGGAAAGGGTTGGATAAGGTAGAGGTAGGCTGGGCAGGCATGGCAGGAGTGGGTTGGTCAGACAAAGGCAGGAGCAAGCAACACACACACTACTAGACGTAGCTGGACCTGTTTCTGAGGCAGGGTGCATCAAAGCTACCCTTATATAGGGCAATGCCAGTGATGTCATCAGTAGGGGTCGTGGGGTCTTTCCCACTGCGGTCCCTTTAAGAGGCCCTTTGGTCGGACCTGCACAGACCTAAGGGGAAGCACAGGTAGCAGGAGCTGGCGGCGTCCTGCTGCATGGTGCCCAGCAGCCTGCCGCAAGACGAAGAGTCGGCAGCAGCTGGCCCAGCTGCAGACATGAGAGCGGTGGTTCATGGGAGCAGCCCACGAGCCACTGAGTGCAATAGTACCTCCCTTCTTAAGCCAGGGGGGTAACCAAGACAACCCCCGAGGCTTTGGGTTGTCTGGTTACTGCTGATTGGTCTTTTAGGAGGTTGGGATGCCATATGTTAGACGATGGCTCCCATGAATTCTCCTCTGGGCCGTAGTTTTTCCAGGGGAACAGATACTCAATTTTTTGCCCCTCCGACGGGAGTTCAGGACTTCTTGGACTTCAATATCGTATTTCCTTCTGAAACAATCTCCTGGGGTTCGGGCGGCACTCTGGAAGCCTAGAATAGAGATGTGAATCGTTTTCCATATCGTCTTAACGATAGAATATCGTGTGGCAGGAGAGAAAAATCGTGTTTGGCACGATTATTTCGTTGAAAATCGTTAAAAAATCGTTTTTTCGATTAGTGCGCACTAACTCGAGTTAGTGCGCACTAACTCCCCCGTTAGTGCGCACTAACTCGATTTAGTGCGCACTAACTGAAAATGATACAAATAAACACTTTCCAGGTCACTGAAGGTCAGTTAGGAATGAATATGTGTTCCTATTGGCTGGCAGCCCTCTTATCTATTGATGTTACCAAGGTTACCACTGAGATGATGGTTGGGGGGATGGGAAATGGAACTGGAAACTCATGAACACCAACAGAAAATGAACAAAGTGTTCACACTTCCCAGGTCAGTAAAGGTCACTTAGGAATGAATATGTATTCCTATTGGCTGGCTGTGCTCTTATCTATTGATGTTACCAAGGTTACCACTGAGGTAATGGTTGGGGGGATGTGAAATGGAAACAGTTGGAAGCTTGACATGTGATGATCAGCACTCACGTGACTAGAACTTCTTTGTTTATTATTTTTGTTAGCAGACACGTGCATGTTGAATTTGCCATCACTGTGCATTTTAGAAGGTGGTCCTGGCTGGAACTGTACACAGTTCAAATATATGTAATTGATTGTTGGTAAGTGTATTTTTTAAGTAGCCACCTGGCACAAGTATGTTTACTTTTCCTCCTACTTAACTCACTAGCTCAGCTTTGTAAGAAGGGCTTCTCTGCTTGTGTTGTTTTTTTGTTTGGTGTGAGGAAGCAGAAACATCAGATCTTTATTCAATCTACTACAGTCATCTCTTATATTAACCTACTCAATTTTTTTAAAATGATTTGTTATATCACTGAATTAATAATTCATTATTATTAGGTGGTGGTGAATGTCTGACTAAACTACTTGGCTAGTGTAACTGGTGAGGCTAGTGGCAGTTTAGCAGAATTATAATTTATTTGTATTAGTACTGCAGCATTAATAATCAAGCCTAGGTAGGCAGCCAGTGCACTACTCCTGCAGTCACCTCATTGCTTCCTGTGCATTGCATTATAATATGCGCACACACTGACTCCAGCTTGGGTGGGGACAAGGCAGGTCTCCTTTACTGCACACACTGACTCCAGTTTGGTGATAAGGCAGGTCTCTAGAGATGTGAATCTCCATTTGCGCAAAGGGCACCGCCCGTAGACAACACGATTCGACTGCAGGAGGTCGTTCCGGACCCCTGCTGGGCTTTTGGCAAGTCTTGTGGGGGTCAGGAGGCCCCCCCCCCAAGCTGGCCAAAAGTCCCGGGGGTCCAGCGGGGGTCCGGGAGCGATCTCCTGGCGCGAATTGTTTTTTCATAAGGAAAATGGCGCCGGCCATAGCAGGGTGGGTTTTAGGGTTGCTTTAGCGTGCCGGTTTCCCCGCCCTCCCCCCCAATGGACCCCAGGTAATATAAGGCACTTTGGGGGGGTTCGGGGGGTGGGGGATTTATTTTAAAGGGTCGGGGTGGGTTTTAGGGTTGCTTTAGCGTGCCGGTTTCCCCGCCCTGCCCCCCACTGGACCCCAGGTAATTTAAGGCACTTTGGGGGGGTTCGGGAGGGTGGGGGATTATTTTCAAGGGTCGGGGTGTTGTGATCTTCCTGACACCAGTGCCCTAATCCTGGCAGGAGGGTGGGGGATTTATTTCAAAGGGTCAGGGTGGGTTTTAGGGTTGCTTTAGGGTGCCGGTTTCCCCGCCCTGCCCCCCACTGGACCCCAGGTAATTTAAGGCACTTTGGGGGGGGTTCGGGAGGGTGGGGGATTTATTTTCAAGGGTCGGGTGTTGTGATCTTCCGCACACAGTGCCCTAACCCTGGCAGGAGGGTGGGGGATTTATTTTAAAGGGTCTGGGTGGGTTTTAGGGTTGCTTTAGCGTGCCGGTTTCCCCGCCCTGCCCCCACTGGACCCCAGGTAATTTAAGGCACTTTGGGGGGGTTCGGGAGGGTGGGGGATTTATTTTCAAGGGTCGGGGTGTTGTGATCTTCCTGCACACAGTGCCCTAACCCTGGCAGGAGGGTGGGGGATTTATTTTAAAGGGTCAGGGTGGGTTTTAGGGTTGCTTTAGCGTGCCGGTTTCCCCGCCCTACCCCCCACTGGACCCCAGGTAATTTAAGGCACTTTGGGGGGTTCGGGAGGGTGGTGGATTTATTTTAAAGGGTCGGGGTGGGCTGGTCACGTGATGCGATGTAGCTGAGCAGACGCTTCTGGCTCAGCTCCGTGCGCTCCCCTCCTGCAATCACTAACCATCCCTTCTAATATCTGACGATTCACCTCCTAAACACCTATCATCGGTCGTTGATGTCTATAGATAAATTTATGCTACGAGGCGCAGGGAATATGCCCTTGAAAGGCAGCAAAAAAGACAAAGAGAAATTGGGCGCAGGGACTCACAAGATGGCGGAAACCACGAGCAGGCCGACACCTCCGAGTACCCCGACCACACTGGCTCCGCAAATGGATATTACTCTTACAGTCACTAATGCAGCGGTCGCAGCATTGGATGGACGATTCGCCGAGTTATCCTCCCAAATGAAAGAACTAAAAGACTCTATTGCGGAATTACCTCCTCGTTTAGCTGAAATGGAAGCTAGGGTATCTGAACTGGAAGATACATCCCTTGCCACGCAAAGTCGAGTACAAGCTTTAGAAACCTGTGGCTACTCAGGCAGAAAAGATCGACGACCTCGAAAATCGCGCCAGGAGGAACAACATTCGGCTTGCCGGTTTTCCGGAATCCGTGGGAGAAACTAATTTAGAAGCCATTTTGGAAGAGTGGCTCCCGGATGCACTGGGCCTCCGAACTTGGTCGAGAGTTTCGCATCGAAAGCACACCGGCTGGGACGGCGACGCGAGGGTGATACCCGCCCCCGTTTTATCATTGCTAAATTGCTGAACTGGTCACAAAAACAAAAAATTTTCCAAGCTTATCGTACAAAACAACCTTTGAAATATAAGGAAGTGGACATACGATTATTCCAAGATTTCTCCGCAGCACTGGCTCAAAAGCGCAAGCTATTTAGTCCCCTGTGCACGGATCTCTATAATAAGAACATCCGGTTTCAGCTGGCTTATCCAGCCACTTTGAAGTTCAGATATGGAGGCAAAGAACATGTTTTTACCGCAGTGGAACCGGCTAAAGATTGCATTGCAAAGCTTGGGGAAGCCTGATTATCTTAGCTGCGTCATCTCTGGTGGTGAGTCAATGGAATTTTCATTTTGGGTTAAGGCCTTTACTATGGTCACACCGGAGCTTTCCGGTTTTTTTTCTTTTTTTACATGGCTCGAACTGGCTGCCGAGGATGGAACTGAGGTGTGTTCCAGAAATGGGCTCATATTCGCTTCTAGAGAGCATCGGAGGGTTTATCTTTTAAATACACCATTGTGTAATGACCTCCAACCAGCTCTCTGACGCCTATAGCGGGGCACGGAGCCTCGCAGAACGCATGCATGGGTGCTCAGACTGAGAAATATCTGAAGATGTGGGATTGGTGGGCATACGTGTGACAGCCCCTCTTTGATTTGATTCATGGGTTAATTCTTCCACCGGGCAACGACGGTTTCATGTGGAAGTTTGCACGCCAGTTCCCCAAATTTATTACGGAGCCATCGCTTCAATGACTCTTGGCGCTAAGAATCTACAAAGCGGTGACACTAGTAGATGAACTCTGGCTGACACCTAATCCCAGGCGAACCGGGACTATCGAGGCTTCGAGGTGGACCTGAGAGCGCAAACACACTGTCTGGCAGTAGACGCGAGAGAGCGCTTCTAGTTTAATTTACTTTTCACGCATGTTTGGAGCAGCTAGCAGCTTTTATTTTGCTGGTACGGACTAATGTTTTTGAACTGCGATGTTTGAAACACATGATTTGCTTTACCCTTTAATTTGTATGTTTTTCGTTTTGCTAAATCCAGAAAGCGGACACCACCACTGACAGAGAGTAGTATGCAAGTATCGTCATCCTGTCGATGTTCTGTTTGTAACTAACGTTTGATTGCAGGAGGAGGGGTGCACATCGCATCAGTAGTGAACCCCCCTGAGGACCCCTTTGGTAGGGGACTCGAGTAACTGTATGTTATTAAGTGTGAGTTTGGGGGAGGGCATGGGTGGGGGAGGAGGGAGGGGGGGAGGGTAAGACGGCAGGACAGCATATGTAGTACGGGGAATTTGTTCGGTTTACTCTGTATAATAATGTCATTGCAGGGAGCTGCGTTCGGGAAAACAGACAAGTTGAGTATTGGAGTATAACAGTTTATTATCAGATGCGGGCCTAGGCTGGGGGGCTTGTCGTCTCTCCACTGGAAATGAATATGCTATTCAATTCCTATGTTAGAACCGGTAGGAATCACCTGAAATTTGCCAGCCTTAATGTCAATGGCTTAGGGAATCCTATAAAAAAGAACAAAGGTCTTGCAGTTCCTGAAGAGATCCAAGGTACAGATTGCAGGTATACAGGAAACACATTTAACAGAGCTTGAATCCAAAAAACTTAGGAGGGATTGGGTTGGTCAATGTTTTTTTTCTGCTGCTTATGGGAAAAAACGGGAGTTGCGATTTTACTTCACAAAAATGTTTCTTTCCAATTAACTAAAGAAATAACCGACCATGAGGGACGCTATATTTTTATTACTGGGAAGCTTAATGGCAAGACATTTCAATTGGGAATATTTATGGGCCGAATGTCCCATCGTCAAAATTTTTTGCCACCATTACCAACCTCTTTCATGTCCATGGAGCAGGTAGACAATTGTTACTGGGGGACTTTAACAGTGTACATGACATGGATATGGATAGATCCTCTGGTAAATCGCATCGTCAGCAGTCCCATAAGCCCACTCCCATTAGCCAACTCTGCCGTGACTTACAATTTATGGACTACTGGCGAGTACTTCACACTGAGGAAAGGGACTACACTCACATCTCCAAAGCGCATGGCACCCTTTCCCGCATAGATTACATTCTAGGAGACTCAGTGCTTTTCCCCCTAGTTTCAGCCACAGGAATTGCGGACCTGAGTTTCAGATCATGCATTGATCTGGGCTCATATTGACTGGGATGATAATGTGCCTATTTCTAATTGTTGGAAATTCCCCACTTATATTAAAGATGATAAGGACTTCTGTGATTACCTTAAGACTAAATGGGCACAGTTTCAAGACACTAATAGTCAACATAGAATCGAGCCTGAACTATTTTGGCAAACGGGTAAGGTGGTAATGAGAGGAGAAATTATCTCATTTCTAAGACGTAGGAATAAAGTTTTGACTGCAAGTATAATACAACTTGATTCCCAATTGAAGAAGGACAAACAGCGGTTGGTCCAAGATCCATCCCAAGCTAATTGGGCACAATACCATTTAACGTTAGGAACACTACAAGCACATCTGCAGCAGAGAGCTCTTAAATCCTTTCAGTTTAAAGAACACTCTTTCTTTCGATATGGGAATAAAGCCGGGAAGCTGATGGCGAACCTGGTTCGGACTCGTCATAGTAAAACCTATATAGAAAAATTAAAATCTGACCAGGGCACTTGGGCCAGCAGAGGCGATGAAAATGCGAAGTTCTTCGCACGTTATTCATCACACTCCCCCCTATATACTGAAGATCGATTGGGGGATACCTCAGAGGAACAAGATTTTTTTGAACGCTTACATATCCCGCAGCTCACAGATGTCCAACAGCGACAGCTTAATAACCCTATCACCACATCTGAACTTCTCTTAGCCATAAAAAATAGCAAAACCGGGAAAGCCCCCGGTCCTGACGGTTTCTCGTATGATTTCTATAAGATATTGGGAGACGGTTTAGTTGATACTTTACAATTGTTCTTTCAGCATGCATTGGACTCACGTAGCTTTCCTTCTGCTTTTAATAAAGCGTACATAACGGTTCTTCCCAAACCGGGCAAAAACCCGCAACTGGCGTCGTCGTATCGCCTATCTCGCTGTTAAATTGCGACTTAAAATTGCTGGCTAATGTGTTAGCTGCCAGGTTGGTAGAGTGCTACCAGACCTGATTTACCATTCTCAGGTAGGCTTTGTGAAAGGGCGGGCAGCTAGTTCCCACATAGTCAAATTGCTTGCTGCCATGGACTATTGTCAGGCACGTCATATCCCTTCTATGGCTGTGAGTTTTGATTCGGAAAAGGCCTTTGATAGGGTCTCATGGGACTACCTTTTTTCTGTTCTGCAGAGATATGGCATACAGGGTGACATCCTGGAATATATAACCCTTTTGTATACCAATCCATCTTCCCATATTTTTGCGAATGGTTTACTTTCTCAAGCCTTTACTCCGCACGGGGAGTTAGACAGGGGTGTCCTCTATCACCGCTCTTAGATATCCTAGCCATAGACCCTCTGCTTCGTTACATGGCACAAGACCCATTGATCACAGGTCTGGATATTGGAGGACAAGTTTTTAAAACGGCGGCCTTTGCCGATGACATCTTGGTTTTTCTCACTAACCCCCAACTAGCCCTCCCCAGGGTTCTAGATCTCCAGATGCGATATGGCCGGTTTTCTGGTTTAAAAATAAATAAAGATAAGTCCGAAGCATTGGTTATAGAAGGACAGCTTCATAAGACATGGGGCCCGAACTTCCCTTTAAAATGGGCACCGGGCTGCATAAAGTATTTGGTATACAAATTACGAGCTCTATCTCCAACATTTATCGTGCGAATGTAGGGCCAGCTCTGGAAAAGATGGGAAAACGTTTGTCAAATTGGCAGAATCTACCCCTGTCGCTGACCGGTAGAATCCAGCTAATAAAAATGGTAGAACTGCCAAAATGGCTGTATATACTCCAGATGCTTCCCTTGTGGTTGACAAATTCCGATATACAGGCTATAAAAAAACTTTGCGGGGTTTTATTTGGAAGGGACTGCGGGCGAGACTGGCCTGGCATTACTTAACACGAGCGCAGGATGAAGGAGGGTTGGCATGCCCAGATTTTTGGCGATATAATCTTTTATGTATGTTTGCGGCACATTCGGGACTGGCTCCTTAATACCGAATATTTTTCCCCTACGAAATTCGTACAGGCCAGTTTATTTGGTGTATCTCTAGCAGCAGTGATACAATTGGATTCAAGCTCTGTACCACGGGATTGCAAACGCTTGTTTTTGGTGCAGATGGGCAGCAAGGCGTGGGCGTACCTATGCAGATTACTAGGCGTGGGTGCGATTCATACAGCATTTTTACCTATCAGTGGTAATCCTCAGTTTCCTCCAGGGATGGAACATGTTGTTTTTCAACAATGGGCGACCAAAGGCCTAACATGTCATACAAGTAGTCCACCCGGATACCAACCATCTACATAGTTTTCAGGAACTCCAGTCACTTTTTGAGCTCCCATCCCAAGATTTTTTTGCGTTCCTTCAGCTTAGACATTATGTTTATACTCATAACTTACACATGATGCCAAGCACACACAGGTCACAACTTGAGGGGCTTTTTGGCTTCAAACTCAAATGGAGGATGTCCTGTTCCATATTCTCTAGAGTATTGAAACATTTGACGGGCACAACAGTTTTTGATGTTATCAGTGACAAATGGCATGGAATTGCTGGTGTGCAGGTAACTCCTGTTATTGCTCAACAATATCTTAAAAATGTGAGAGGTCTTACTGATAATGTCCTTTTACGGGAACTTCAATTTAAATTCATATGGCAACTATATGTCACCAAAGATATTGCCCATAAAATGGGGCTCAGTGCCTCCTCTCAATGTATTAAGTGTGCTGCGGGCTCAGGGGATCTTATCCACAGCTTTTGGTCCTGTACAGTACTTGGGATCTTTTGGGGTCGAATACAGTCCTTTTGTTCTACGGTGTGGGGCAGAATAATTCCCATGTCACCACAACTGTGGCTGATAGGGTGTGATGTAGCGACATCAGGCCATTGTAACCCGCACTTTAATCTATTTGTGAATAAGGCTGGGCTGATGGCCAAACAGACCATTTTAGCAAATTGGCTTTCTGCGGATCCTCCACAATTTCGACATTGGTTAAACAAGATGCTTAAACTGGCCGCCTTTGAAGGAATGACTGTCAGTAAGCAACCTACCCGTAAGAAGGAAGAGTATTCTAAGATATGGGGCCCTTTCCTTAGTCATCAGCATGAGGACCCTCTCGATTCTTAAACGTGGCTGGTTGACTTTTTCTCGCTCTCACTATTACATTCTCACTTTTACTGACACTCTTACTCTACTCCTATTCTCAACGTGGCATATCCCCTATGTACAGTACACTCCCTGTAGTTAATATCACGTTACTACGGCTGTCTGTTGGGAGGGGGCAAAGGGGGTGGGCTTGGGGGTTGGGGGAAAAGTGGACTACGAACAATGCAGTATCCACAGTTTGCTTTATTTAACTCGTGGTGTGTCGGAGATGTTGAGGAGCACAGGGAAACCATTCTGATCTGTTGCTGGCTGAAAAAGTTATTCCTCTTCTTTCTCACGACTGTTCACCCTGGTTCATATCGAGGCATATATGGTTATATAATGTTATAATTGTTTTACTGCCATGCTTACCCTTTGTTTGTTCTGAAGGATCTGTTTGTTTGTTTCGTCAACAAATACTAATAAAAAGATTTAAAATAAAAAAATAAAAAATAAAGGGTCGGGGTGGGTTTTAGGGTTGCTTTAGCGTGCCGGTTTTCCCCGCCCTCCCCCCCAATGGACCCCAGGTAATATAAGGCACTTTGGGGGGGTTCGGGAGGGTGGGGGATTTATTTTAAAGGGTCGGGGTGGGTTTTAGGGTTGCTTTAGCGTGCCGGTTTCCCCGCCCTGCCCCCCACTGGACCCCAGGTAATTTAAGGCACTTTGGGGGGGTTCGGGAGGGGGGGGGATTTATTTTCAAGGGTCGGGGTGTTGTGATCTTCCTGCACACAGTGCCCTAACCCTGGCAGGAGGGTGGGGGATTTATTTTAAAGGGTCAGGGTGGGTTTTAGGGTTGCTTTAGCGTGCCGGTTTCCCGGCCCTGCCCCCCACTGGACCCCAGGTAATTTAAGGCACTTTGGGGGGGTTCGGGAGGGTGGGGGATTTATTTTCAAGGGTCGGGGTGTTGTGATCTTCCTGCACACAGTGCCCTAACCCTGGCAGGAGGGTGGGGGATTTATTTTAAAGGGTCGGGGTGGGTTTTAGGGTTGCTTGCTTTAGCGTGCCGGTTTCCCCGCCCTCCCCCCCAATGGACCCCAGGTAATATAAGGCACTTTGGGGGGTTCGGGAGGGTGGGGGATTTATTTTAAAGGGTCGGGGTGGGTTTTAGGTTTGCTTTAGCGTGCCGGTTTCCCCGCCCTGCCCCCCACTGGACCCCAGGTAATTTAAGGCACTTTGGGGGGGTTCGGGAGGGTGGGGGATTTATTTTAAAGGGTCGGGGTGGGTTTTAGGGTTGCTTTAGCGTGCCGGTTTCCCCGCCCTGCCCCCCACTGGACCCCAGGTAATTTAAGGCACTTTGGGGGGGTTCGGGAGGGTGGGGGATTTATTTTCAAGGGTTGGGGTGTTGTGATCTTCCTGCACACAGTGCCCTAACCCTGGCAGGAGGGTGGGGGATTTATTTTAAAGGGTCAGGGTGGGTTTTAGGGTTGCTTTAGCGTGCCGGTTTCCCCGCCCTGCCCCCCACTGGACCCCAGGTAATTTAAGGCACTTTGGGGGGGTTCGGGAGGGTGGGGGATTTATTTTCAAGGGTCGGGGTTTGTGATCTTCCTGCACACAGTGCCCTAACCCTGGCAGGAGGGTGGGGGATTTATTTTAAAGGGTCTGGGGTGGTTTTAGGGTTGCTTTAGCGTGCCGGTTTCCCCGCCCTGCCCCCCACTGGACCCCAGGTAATTTAAGGCACTTTGGGGGGGTTCGGGAGGGTGGGGGATTTATTTTCAAGGGTCGGGGTGTTTGTCTTCCTGCCACAGTGCCCTAACCCTGGCAGGAGGGTGGGGGATTTATTTTAAAGGGTCGGGGTGGGTTTTAGGGTTGCTTTAGCGTGCCGGTTTCCCCGCCCTACCCCCCACTGGACCCAGGTAATTTATGGCACTTTGGGGGTTCGGGAGGGTGGGGGATTTATTTTAAAGGGTCGGGGTGGGTTTTAGGGTTGCTTTAGCGTGCCGGTTTCCCCGCCCTCCCCCCAATGGACCCCAGGTAATATAAGGCATTTTGGGGGGGTTCGGGAGGGTGGGGGATTTATTTTAAAGGGTCGGGGTGGGTTTTAGGGTTGCTTTAGCGTGCCGGTTTCCCCGCCCTGCCCCCACTGGACCCCAGGTAATTTAAGGCACTTTGCGGGGGTTCGGGAGGGTGGGGATTTATTTTAAAGGGTCGGGGTGGGTTTTAGGGTTGCTTTAGCGTGCCGGTTTCCCCCCGCCCTGCCCCCCACTGGACCCCAGGTAATTTAAGGCACTTTGGGGGGGTTCGGGAGGGTGGGGGATTTATTTTCAAGGGTTGGGGTGTTGTGATCTTCCTGCACACAGTGCCCTAACCCTGGCAGGAGGGTGGGGGATTTATTTTAAAGGGTCAGGGTGGGTTTTAGGGTTGCTTTAGCGTGCTGGTTTCCCCGCCCTGCCCCCCACTGGACCCCAGGTAATTTAAGGCACTTTGGGGGGGTTCGGGAGGGTGGGGGATTTATTTTCAAGGGTCGGGGTGTTGTGATCTTCCTGCACACAGTGCCCTAACCCTGGCAGGAGGGTGGTGGATTTATTTTATTTAGCATTTTTATATACCGACTTTCCAATAACAAATTACTGATCAATTCGGTTTACATTTTAACAGAACAATAACATTGACAAGTAAATGTCTTTTAAATGTCTTTTAAATGTCTTTTAAAGGGTCTGGGTGGGTTTTAGGGTTGCTTTAGCGTGCCGGTTTCCCCGCCTGCCCCCCACTGGACCCCAGGTAATTTAAGGCACTTTGGGGGGGTTCGGGAGGGTGGGGATTTATTTTCAAGGGTCAGGGTGTTGTGATCTTCCTGCACACAGTGCCCTAACCCTGGCAGGAGGGTGGGGGATTTATTTTAAAGGGTCAGGGTGGGTTTTAGGGTTGCTTTAGCGTGCCGGTTTCCCCGCCCTACCCCCCACTGGACCCCAGGTAATTTAAGGCACTTTAGGGGGGTCGGGGGGTGGGATTTATTTTAAAGGGTCGGGGTGGGTTTTAGGTTGCTTTAGCGTGCCGGTTTCCCCGCCCTCCCCCCCAATGGACCCCAGGTAATATAAGGCACTTTGGGGGGTTCGGGAGGGTGGGGGATTTATTTTAAAGGGTCGGGGTGGGTTTTAGGGTTGCTTTAGCGTGCCGGTTTCCCCGCCCTGCCCCCCACTGGACCCCAGGTAATTTAAGGCACTTTGGGGGGGTTCGGGAGGGTGGGGGAATTATTTTCAAGGGTCGGGGTGTTGTGATCTTCCTGCACACAGTGCCCTAACCCTGGCAGGAGGGTGGGGGATTTATTTTAAAGGGTCAGGGTGGGTTTTTGGGTTGCTTTAGCGTGCCGGTTTCCCGGCCCTGCCCCCCACTGGACCCCAGGTAATTTAAGGCACTTTGGGGGGTTCGGGAGGGTGGGGGATTTATTTTCAAGGGTCGGGGTGTTGTGATCTTCCTGCACATAGTGCCCTAACCCTAGCAGGAGGGTGGGGATTTATTTTAAAGGGTCAGGGTGGGTTTTAGGGTTGCTTTAGCGTGCCGGTTTCCCCGCCCTACCCCCACTGGACCCCAGGTAATTTAAGGCACTTTGGGGGGTTCGGGAGGGTGGGGGATTTATTTTAAAGGGTCGGGGTGGGTTTTAGGGTTGCTTTAGCGTGGGTTTTCCCCGCCTCCCCCCCAATGGACCCCAGGTAATATAAGGCACTTTGGGGGGTTCGGGAGGTGGGGGATTTATTTTAAAGGGTCGGGGTGGGTTTGAGGGTTGCTTTAGCGTGCCGGTTTCCCCACCCTGCCCCCCACTGGACCCCAGGTAATTTAAGGCACTTTGGGGGGGTTCGGGAGGGTGGGGGATTTATTTTCAAGGGTCGGGGTGTTGTGATCTTCCTGCACACAGTGCCCTAACCCTGGCAGGAGGGTGGGGGATTTATTTTAAAGGGTCAGGGTGGGTTTTAGGGTTGCTTTAGCGTGCCGGTTTCCCCGCCCTGCCCCCCACTGGACCCCAGGTAATTTAAGGCACTTTGGGGGGGGGTTCGGGAGGGTGGGGGATTTATTTTAAAGGGTCAGGGTGGGTTTTAGGGTTGTTTTTAGTGTGCCGGTTTTCCCGTCCTCCCCTTCCCCTCCCCTTTCCCCGATTTACGATTTTTTAGATGATAAATCGGAGGAATTGTTATTGTGTCGCGGCTCTAACGATTTTTGACGATTTAAAATATATAGGACGATATTTTAAATCATCCCAAAAACGATTCACATCCCTACGAGGTCTCCTTTACTGCACACACTGACTCAAGCTTGGGGACAAGGCAGGTCTCCTTTACAGCACACACTAACTCCATCTTGTGGAAAAGGCAGGTCTCCTTTACTGCAGACACTGACTCCAGCTTGTTGAAAAGGCAGGTCTCCTTTATATATATAATCTTATCAATCAATCAGTGGACTGTATTAGCTGCAGCTGGTGATTGATTAAATAAATACTGAAATATCAGTCTACTAAACTAGTGTGTCTTACACTAGTCTAGCCAGCCACTACCCCTGTGTTGGTGCTGGACTTGCACGTGAGCCTTAAATTTATAAATAAATTGTTTGTGTTAGTAGTGCAAGTATAAGTAAATATAATATTGGGGTAGCCTAGTGTCATTGGCTAGTGGCTGGCTACTAGCCACGCAGTGAGCCACTAGTCAGATTATCACACAGTGACCTGTCACTGACTGACGAAGTCACTCACTAACTATTTAACCCTTCTATATATCTTATCTATTAGGTGCTGCTCAGTACACTGCTGTGCCAGCTTACTTGTTGGTACTGGACTGGACTTGCAGCCATAACGTTTTAAAATGTTTGCTGGTAAGAAGAAGAGTGCTACTGGAAAGAAAATTCCAGTCAGTAGGAAAAAACTGCGATTTGATGATACCCCTTCTACTTCAGCGAATGTAAAGGAGCAAGGTAACTTGCAGGACAAGGAAGGAGCAAAATCTGGAAAGGTGAAAGTGAAATCTGTGCGCAGCAGCAAAGTTTATTGATGGATGAAGTGCTACAGAAAGTGCTGAATAGAGAATCAGAGGACTCTGAGTCTGAGGAGGAGGATGACAATGATGATATCAGGATGAGGAGAAGAACACCGCCAATGACAGTGATAGTAGTGATGATGAATCAGATGATGGTAGTCCGATTGTCAAAAAAACCACTGTCAGCGCCAGTAGTATCCTCTCTAGTCCCTAAACCAGTTGAACTTTGCAGGTTACTACAAGAACAACTTCTGCTACTTCTACTCCTAGTACTACTACTCCTACTCTGATGACAACACTGACAAGAAATGTCCAGCCTAGAGTAAGGGACAGTAGAAAAACATCTAAGGTTTGGAATCATTTTAATGTTACGGATGATTGGAGATGTGCTCAATGTATCCATTGTAAAAGGATGGTGAGCCGTGGAAGAACTATTGGACATCTTACTACCACCAACATGAAATATCACCTTGAAAGAGAACATAAGCACTGTTGCTTGCAGAAGAAGCTGCAGGGAAGCCACAGAAGGAAATTACTTCAGAAGATTGTGTGTATGTGAAGCAGAAGCAGTCTTCTCTTCTCCTCTTCCCCGGCAGCAGCGGCAAGCTACTGTTGAGCAGATGGGGTGGTGTCCTTCTTCAATTTCACAGACTAGGAAGCAAGTAGTATCCAAAGTGGTGACACGACAAATTGCTGTAATGATTGCTGTGGATGATCAGCCACTGCAGATTGTAGAGAATGAGGGATTTAAGCAGCTGATCATCTTTTAGCCCCTGACTACAAAATTCCTTCAAGAACTACATTTACCCGTCAGGTGATTCCTTCCCTGTACTCACAATGTCGTGCTGAAATGCAGATTGTGATGGCAAGGGCAAAGGGAAGGAGCATACATCTCACCACTGATCTTTGGACTAGTAAGAATGCAACACATGCATATTTGTCTCTAACAGCACATTGGTGGCAGCTGGATGAGGCATTAACTGACAGCACAAGCACAAGCAGTGGCAGTAGCACCAGCAGCTCCAAAAAGCTTTCTCCAGGATACCGGTGGGCTTTACTGCATGCTCAAGTGCTAGACCAGAGACATACTTCTGAAATATCTTACAGACAATTCAGGGGATGATGGAAGGATGGAAAGGGCTACTTAGAAGCAGTGATATGGAATGTTTAAATGGATATATCATTACTGACAATGCTGCCAATATGATTAAGGCTCTGGAGGATGGTGGATTCAAAGGCATCCGATGCTTTGCACATACACTGCACCTGGTAGTGAGGGATGCGTTGGGGCTAGGTGCCAAGGAAGTTCAAGGTACTAGTCGTCAAGCCCTGAAGCGGTTGATTGAAAAGTGCCGCAAAATAACTGGGCATTTCAATCGCAGTGTGAAAAGTGGGAAGGAACTCAGAGAAAACAAAAGCAGTTAGGGCACCATTGCATAACCTTGTTCAGGATGTGCCTACCAGATGGAATTCCACCTATCTTATGTTGGAGAGGTTGTCTGAACAACAGACACCTCTGCATGACTTGGCAATGGAATCTGAAATTGGATTGGAAAATCCACTTGGATGTCAGGACTGGACAAACATTGCACAGATGGTGTATGTCCTCAAGCCTTTCAAAGAATATACTGATGAACTGAGTGCAGCTACAGCCACGTTAGGTGATATCATTCCTGTAATATATGATCTGGAGCAGGTATTACAGGAATTTCTGCATCAGACAGATTTGTCGAAGGAAGTGTTGCAGCTTGTGAGATGCTTACAAGAGCAAGTACAGAAAAGGTTGAAACCTCTAATGGAAAAGGATAGCTATATGTTAGCTACTATGTGTGACCCACGTGTGAAAGGCAGTATTGCTCTCAAGTGCAATACTCTTGCATCCTGGACAAATAAGTTGATTCAAATGGTTGAAAAGATTTCAACTCCTCCCACTCCATCCTGCTCAGCTGCTTCCAGTTCCACCAGCTGCTTCCTTCCCATGATGACAACCCATTCTCCTCCCAAATTTCATGCAACTGGTGCTATTTCAAAAGCAAGAGCAAGATGTGTCAGATTTGAGACTGGTGGTGCTGTTAACCAGCAGCAATACCTGCAAGATAAGGTTTGCAAAAATTCATGTGAAGGCTTTTCTCTCTGAGCAAGTTCAGAGCATGGAGTCAGATCCTCTGAGATATTGGGCAGAAAAAAGCTCAATGTGGCCTTATCTTTCCATAGTAGCACAACACTTTCTTTCCTGCCCACCCACCAGTGTGCAAAGTGAAAGAGTATTTTCATTGACAGGGAACATTGTGAGTCCACACCGTGCACGTTTGAATCCAGACTTAGTTGAGGAATTGGTTTTCATCAAAATGAACCTTCCGCTGCTTGATAATGTGAAAATTCGCTGTGACTGGGAGGAGGAGTGAGTCTCTTGTCTAGGATGGGATGCAAGGTCGTTTGGGAACACAGCAGGGTGGAGCATTCAGCAGTAGCACTGCCTCATGATAGAACTGACCCTGCCTCTTCACCTCAGGTGTCTGCTGTGCTGTTATCATCTATCTTGTCAGCTTGATGAATAAGGACTTTGTACGTGCAAGCAAGAAACCTAAGTTTGTGTCTATCAACTGTGTGCGCTTATTTAGCAGCAGTTAGAGAACAGGCAGTTAAAGTATTTTTGAGTTTTGAACATAGTCGCTCTAAGCAGTTAATGTATATGTGATAGGGGCATGGTTTTATTTTTCAGGCTGAGACAGTTTATAGCTCAGCTTACCAAACCGGTCCTGGGGATTCCACAGCCAGTTGGATTTTTAGAATATCCACAAAAAATTATGCATGAGATACATTTGCATATCATGGGGACTCAGTATATGGCAAATTTACATCATGCATAAAATCCGGCTTAGTGAGTGGTTATTTATTTGGAAAACCCTGGTTTATAGGGACCAATTTGTCTCACTCTCTATAATAAAGCCTGACCACGTAAGTTAGTGCCTAAATCAAAACCATCTCCAGTTGTGTCATGAGTTACTTAACCTCCCTGTGGTCAGTAAAAGGTTTCTCTGGCCGAGATTTAATTATTTCTCCCTGCGGAGCAGATACATGTTAAGTTGAATTTTCAAGTTGCATTAATAAAAACAGCATTTACGTGTGTAAATAAATAGCATATACTTCTTTATATACTTAGTACAACATGAGTAAATCTACACGTGTGAAAAAAAGGGATGGTCTAGGTGTTCCCAAGTGGAGGCCAACATTTATGTATGTTAGTTGCTATTTTATAAGAGATTTACTGTATGTGTAGATTTGGCAGCTTTATATTTACTCTCGCTCTTTATCTGGAGTAAGTGATAGTATAAGAAGTCTTAACAGTCAAATCATGACTATGTCGTGGTCTGGGAGAAATGGGGGAAGCTGAGGCTGATCTTGATGAGTTGCAGATGGACTGGAGTGGAAACTGAAAGACTAATTGATAACACTGGTAATTTTATTGCTGTGTGCATGTTAGAAAATCTGTTGACTATAAATCCCAATTTATAATAATTTTAATAATTCAGTCCACTAATATTTCTCAAATTTAAAACATTTTATTAACTACAAAACTATAACGAAATTAAATAACACTGTTTATAAAAATATAACTTTACAATGACAACATACCAAAAAAAAATTATGTGTTAGCACCCAGTACTCAAGGATGTGGAGAGGAGAATGGCAACCCGAGAGGAGGATCCTGCTCTGGAGCAGAGGGCAGTGGCATCTCCTCCTCATGAGACATCTCATGAGGATGAGATACCTGTGCCCTCCGCTCCTGAAAGGCCTCCTCCATGGCTGACAGCCTCCTCTGCACATCCTTGACATCTGCCCTGATGCTGTTTACTCCCTGCAGGATCTCCTTCAGTATGCCAAACTGCGCATGTGCAGTGCATACGCAGCTTGGAGGAGATCCTGCAGGGAGTAAAGCAGCAGTGCTGGTGCTGGTGCTGCTGGGCCCGGCTGTGGCTGCCTCCATCCTTTGGGCACTGGCAGTGCCACTGGTGGCTGTGGCTGCCTCTTCTTGCCCTGTAAAGAAATGTAAAAAATTCTACATAAGATATAGAACAGGGGTGGGCAGTTATGGTCCTCGAGGGCCACAAACCAGTATTGTACACACCAGCAAGTTTATAATATTAAAATACATTCAACCCCTTAGTTTACTAAATTGCAGGGTTTTGGAAAAATGAGTTTATAGTCTACAACCTCGGAGAGGGAGAGTGGAGGGATATCATTCTAGATAATTAGAGATAATATTATATAAATATATAACATAACATACATCTATCCCACCCTATATAACTGACTGATCACAAACAATAATTTTGATTTTCTGCCTCAGACAGATACTAGACAAACTACTACTACTAGTACTACAACATACGTACTGGCCCTGTGGCCCAAAATACAAGCCATTAAGCCCGTACACACGTGCTACATTAAAAAAAAATGTTTTTCAGTTCATTTTTTAACATGGCACTCTTCTACAGTTCTTCTTCCTCACTCATCCTCTTCCTCCCACTGCCTCCCTCCCCTCTCACAGTGACTAATACCCCCTTCCCTCAGTCTCACATTCATCCCCCATTCACATTTGCAGCATGTTGGTCAATGGTCAGGGCTCAATTATCTAATATCTAATAATATAATACCTGGCCCACCAGTGACGGTTCCCTCCGTCCTCCTCTGCTGACAGCCACTGGGCCCAGGAAGCCCCGCCTCGTCCCTGCTGGTGTGTGGTTCTGTACGAAGACACAGATCAAATTTCAGAGAACAACAGTTAAAATTAAAAAAAAAGGAATTGGAACTGACACAAACAATATTAAACACAAATTCCATTACAATTAATTGAATAATATTTGTGTACTTGTGTAGTATTCTCAAACAACCTACCAGGCGAAGGACGCGCTAAAGTCAGGCGGACCTCCTCAAGCCAATCACCCTCGTGAAGTCTCAGATGCCGACCTGAGAATTAGAGGTAGAAAGGAAATAGAATAACATTAATTGATTAATAAATTAATTACAAACACAACATGCCCTACTAGGTTATTTTTTTATGCAATATATAAAATTTAGTAATAAAAAAATACTTAGCTATCTTTTAATGTGGCATTCAAAATTCCCAAATACAAATCCCATCATTTCGAAATGATAAATAAATATAAATAAATATAATACACCACTAACATTATCTCTCACCTTTCTTCTTGAGATCTTCGATCTCACGCGGGTAAGAGGCTCTCCGGCAGAACTCCTCCTGGAGAGCCACCCAGGCTGCAGTCTCCCTTTGAAGGTTAGGCCTGCTGCCTGAGGGGGTGTAGAGATGCTCCTCATCCAGGAGGAGTAGCCGGGCTAGGAGGTCCACATCTGCCTGTGTGAACCGTGGCTTCCTGGACCTAGCATCACGATCTGCCTTTGAGGAGGACGGTTGGGCTGACTCCCTATCACGATCCATCTACAATGAGAAAATAAAAAAGAAGATGAAAAAAGTAAGTTCAGAAGCTCAGAATGCAAAGGGCTGAAGTATCCCACCCTTCACATCCCCCACTGCTGGTATATGGGAGAGAGAAGGGGAAGGGGAGGGGGTGGGGGGAGGTGAAGGGGCAAGCAGCCCCACTCCCTGTGAGGGATGGGAAGGGAGAGACAGCCCCACTCCCTGGGAGGGATGGGAAGGGAGAGACAGCCCCTGAATGCAGGGGCTGTCTCTCCCTTCCCATCCCTCCCTCCCCTCCCCCCCCCCCCACCACTCACCCACACACTATTCACTAGCTGGGACATGGGGGAAGTCAGGAGTGAGGGTCAGGCAGCTCCCCCCTGTCTGTGAAGCCAGCCTCTCACTAGTAATGCAGGGAGGGAGCTGTCTCAGACTTCACCATCCTCCTCCCCCCCCCCCCCCTCACCCACACAACATTCACTAGCTGGGACATGGGGGAAGTAAGGAGTGAGGGTCAGGCAGCTCCCCCCTGTCTGTGAAGCCAGCCTCTCACTAGTAATGCAGGGAGGGAGCTGTCTCAGACTTCACCATCCTCCTCCCCCCCCCCCCTCACCCACACACCATTCACTAGCTGGGACATGGGGGAAGTCAGGAGTGAGGGTCAGGCAGCTCCCCCCTGTCTGTGAAGCCAGCCTCTCACTAGTAATGCAGGGAGGGAGCTGTCTCAGACTTCACCATCCTCCTCCCCCCCCCCCCCCTCACCCACCCACCATTCACTAGCTGGGACATGGGGGAAGTCAGGAGTGAGGGTCAGGCAGCTCCCCCCTGTCTGTGAAGCCAGCCTCTCACTAGTAATGCAGGGAGGGAGCTGTCTCAGACTTCACCATCCTCCTCCCCCCCCCCTCACCCACACACCATTCACTAGCTGGAACAAACAAGCTGGTGGGTGCAAGGTACCAAAAAAAGGTACCAGTTCCCTCTCAGTCCGCTCCTAAATTGGAGCAGACTGGGAGGGAACTGGGGGAGCCCCGATCTCGTCGCCGTGCGAATTTGCATAATTTTACCCCCCCCCCTTGTATGCGCCGCCCACGTATTTTATAACATGCTTGCGCCGGTGTGCGCATGTTATAAAATCGGAGCGTCCATTTTAAAATCTATCCTTTAATGTAGCAAATGTAGCAAAGTGCTTAATATGAACTTCATAGTCTTTTCTGGGAATATAGCCTGTGTGAAAAGAAAAGATTGAATAGCAGATTTTTCTCAATGTAATTTGTGAGGCCAAACATTTATTCTACAATTCATGGTTTGTTCTGGAAAGATTCAACTGCAGAAATTGCATAAGTTTGGGTGTATATAGGTTGCAGATACTATAATGATGTCCTGTAGATAACTATGTGATATAATAGATTATCTACTCCAAGATGTGTTGATATTGGGGGTAATATTCAGTCACTGACCAGATTGCAAAGCTAGTTGGATAAACTTATACAGCTAACTTTAGAGGGATATTCAATAGCAGCCACACTATTGAATATAGACAACTGTTTTAGAGATCGCCAGATAATTTTATTCATCTAACTTTTGGACAGCTCTATGGCATGACCAAAGTTAGCTGGATAATTTATCCGGCTAACCTAACTCCTCTCAGAAATGCCCCGAGAATGCCCTTACATTATCCAGTGACATTTTATCTGTTAATGAAATATCTGGCGTTTAGCCAAATAACCTTTGAGTTATCCAATTAAATGCCTCTAAAACCTAGCCTTATTATGTTTAAATTGTATATAAAACAAAATAGTGAGGTCATTAGAAATATATGAACATAAAAGTCATCCCAGGTTTCAATGAATAGAGGGGGACAATTATTTTTATATAGATTTTGTCCCATCTCTAACCAAATGTTAGCCAGATGTGAACTATTTGCACAGCCCTAATGGTAGCACAGGATCTCAGATAATAGTCAAGACCTCGACTCCTTTTCGCACAATAAACTGCTTGCTAGTTTTGTTGCCTTTGGAAGCTATTATAGGAGGTGCTCTGCCGCAAAACTGAAATACTATAGGGCTGACTTAAGGTACCCTGGCGTATAATTGCAGGGCACAAACGAAGACAAAATTTGTATGTGCAGTGAACCATGTTGTGCTGGCATTGGGATTTAAAGTCCACAGATTAAAAGCTGCCATTTATTTTTGCTGCAGCAGCCAGCTTCATATATGTTGTAGTAAGCCCAGCTCCTTTTTACTGAGGCCTCCAAAGGTCAGGAGTCCATCAACTTGACACTAGAGCTCCAGGAAGCAAAGGAAACAAGTACTAGTAAATGGTAAGTGGTAGGTAACCTAACCCATTATATATCTGCCCATCAGGGCTCCATTCTTTCAACAGTGAGAGATGCATAAGAGCCCACTGAGATGTTATGACTACACTGCCTGATGCTTCATAACATTGTCATTTCACAGTACTTTTTCTGCTGAATTGTGCAGCTTGCAGTACGGCGTATAATCAGGCACATATTTTTAGATGCATGAGGGAATACAAAGTCAGTCATTTTTACAAATTTGCCTGGCTGCTATCTTCACAATGGCCATGAATAATGGCAATTTTAAATTGGTGCAAGCTCTATAGGGGGTACAGTTCATTTTAATAGTGCACAGAAGGAAATTAATGAGCCATCAAGGAGGGAGGAAGGAGTTCATAATGTGCACTAGCGAAACGTTATAGTGATTGTGGCATACCATTCTAAAAGCTATGTTTACACCCAAAGGAAAGTGCCACATAATTATAAGTGTGCTCATGGCTGATCATTTGAACCTAGCTGACGTTTTGTATGATAATAGAAATATTGCTTTATTGTTCCCTGCTTCTGATTTATGAAAATTCTAAGCCTTCATTACTGTTTCATTTCCTGGTGCAATGCCTTTAAAAGAGTTTGTAAAAAAAAAAAATCACTTGGTTATAGTGCAAGCAAATTAGCATTTAGATTGCTATTAACATCTTTCTCAAAAGGTCATCTCCTGGAGAGGATACTGCTTGGAGTTGTTGTCACAGCAACATGAATGCTGAGCAATAATTAACTATGAGGTCAATTTCGGAGGGTTTAGTGACTAACTTTGGGAATTAGAATCCTAAATTGACCTTTTTAAAAATGTACAAGGGCTGAGGTCTTCAACTTAGGTTCCAGCTTTCACTAAGCTCCTTAACATAGAAATCTAAAAAATGGGTGTCTAAAAAATAGGTAAGGATGGTTGCAGAGTTGGGGTGGGGGGAAGATAGCCACTTAACACTGATTTTCCATCCTAAATCTAAGAAAATGAATAGCAGGCCTAAATTTAGGGCCCTAAGTTATAGGATTCTAAATATAGGTGAATTTTCAGCTGAAAATAGGCACCTAACTTAGAGGCCTATTCCCTAAAGGTTTTCTTCCATTCTGTGTCTATGGGGAAAATGCTTGGTAAATGACCCCCTTAGATGCCTAAATTTAGAAACTTGGAGGTAGATATAGAAAAGATAGCCAGCAAAGAACGTTAACCGAATAAGAGATGTGCACTGATTTTTTTTGGTTGTGTGTCATTTTCGTTTCGGGTCATTATCTGTCAAATTTCATTTTTATAATGGTTCAGGAAGTATTTATTTCATGTTTCCCTCATTTCGAAGTTAGTGTACACTAACGGGACTTAATGTGCACTAAGATGAAGCTAACTAGCCCTAACAGGACTTAGGGAGCACTGACTGGTTGTTAGCATGCACTAAAAGTTAGTGAGTGCTAACATCCAGTTAGAGCGGCCTAAGTCCTATTAGGGCGCACTAACTCCGAAATTAGAAAACTAGGTAGGGCGCACTAATGGACATAATGCGCTCTAACATCTAGTTAGTGCACAAAAAAGTCCCATTAGTGAGCACTAAGCCTGTAAAGAAGAAAACTATAGTTTTGCTTTTGACAGCACAACTCCAACAAGCAAGAAGTGCTTTGATACGACTTAACTCCCAGTCCAATAAGGAACACTTTCTTTATATTCAAAGTGCTCTTGATGCTTTGCTGCATCAAAGAGCAAAGAAAAGCTTACTTTACTATCAATTCAAACTGTATCAATTTGGAAATAAGACAGGTAAATTGATGTCTAGCTTGATTAAAACCCACAGGGGCACTCGCTTTATCCCCGCGCTACATACTCCACTGGGGCAGACAGTGTTCGATAGCTCTTCCATTTTAAAACGTTTTAAAGAATTTTATGCAGGTCTCTACAAATCCGAGGTCTGGGACCCAAAGGCTTGTGAGAATTTTCTCTCATCCCTACACTTAAAGTCCCTGACTATAGAACAGCAACGCTGGGTTAACCAGACGATTACAGAAACTGAGGTTGCACATACGATCCAAGTGGCCAAACGGTTCAAGACTCTGGGTCCAGATGGTTACACGGTGCAGTTTTACAAGCAGCTGCAAGATCATTTGACACCTTTATTGACCTATGCCTTTAATGTACTCATTTTAGGGGGGTCTTTTCCTGTACACTCCAATATAGCCCATATTACGCTCATACCTAATGGGGGGAAGGATCTGCTCAACCCGGCCTCGTATCGACCCATTTCTCTGTTAAATCAGAATCAAAAATTATTAACAAACTTTTGGCGTAGCGATTGGCCACAGTGCTCCCCTCCTTAATTGCCTCGAGCCAGGTGGAATTTGTAAGGAATCAGTTTGGCCTTACTAACATTCGGAAAATTTTGACTGCTATGACCCTTTGCAAACACGCAGAGGTACCATACTTAGTAGTGAGTTTCGACGCTGAAAAAGCATTTGACAGAGTTGAATGGCAGTACTTGTTTCACCTTCTTCGTTACATGGGTTTCATGGGGTTTTTTGATCAAGCAATTCATCTTCTTTATCAAGACCCCACTGCCCTTGTGGTAGCTAATAACTCTATTTCAGACGTATTTCTTATCTGCAGAGGTACGAGGCAGGGTTGCCAGCTCTCCCCCCTACTTTTCCTTTTACAACTGGAGTCATTGCTACAGGCCATTCAGCAGTGCAGGGCGGTGAAAGGTGTAAGTTTCCAAGCGGAAACCTTCAAGTATGCTACCTTCGCAGACGATATTTTAGTATTTCTAACGGATCCCAAATAGTCTCTGTCGGCAGTTTTGCAACTTTTCGGGGAATTTGGAACCTTCTCAGGACTTAAATTAAATTCTGAAATGTCTGAGGTCCTGGTATTTCCCGACACCCTGTGGGGGACTGGGGGATCCTTTCCCCTGCAGTGGGTGCACATGAGCCTTTGGTACCTTGGAGTGTATATTACCCCCTTGATTCCCAAGCTTTACTCTCTAAATGTGTCGCAACTTTTGTCCCTCTCGAAAACAATGCGCCGTACGTGGCATCCCCTTCCTTTGTCCTTGTCTGGCAGGGTTAATTTATTCAAAATGGTGCTTCTGCCTAAATGGCTATATCTTTTTCAAAACTTGCCCTTACTTTTCAACGTCAAGACCTGTATGATTTTGAAACGCATCTATGTGCGATCTTATGACGCGGACGAGAAGTCCGGATCCCCCTTAAGCAGCTTAAAGAGGGGTGGGGTAGTGGGGGGTTGGGGTTGCCAGACTTGAGTGTATATAATTTAGCCTGCAATTTGCGGTTATTGTGCTATTGGCTCCTAGATGAGTCTCATTATATTAATTTGGCAGCTGAGTGAACACCGATGGCCCCTCTGGACTTGCAATATGCCATGCAATTTGTGAGAGGGTTTACGCTTCCCAGTCATGATATAAATATCTTAATTTCACCTATAAGGGCAGCGTGGCGAGCCCTCACTAAGCGGTTGCAATTGCCCCATATTTGTGCCTATCTACTGCTGCTGCGGGGAAATCGTGATTTCCTCCCTGGTTCTCAGACTAAAAGCTTTAGGGTTTGGGAGACCCTGGGGATCACTCAACTAGGTAATGTTTTGGATGAAGCGGGGAGCCTTCTCACACTATCTCAGCTTCAGGAGCAATATGGACTAAAAGGCATGCATGTCTTCTCTAATCTACAGTTGAAACATGTTCACTCTCTGCCAACACTGTCTTTACAACCGGTGACCTTTGAGAGCTTAGAGGCCTTCTTCTTGTTGGCCAGGGAACGTCCACCTTCTCTGTCTTTTTACTACAAAAAGCTTTACCACTGCACATTGCAAGATCCTTTTACATTATTAAAGGAGTGATGGAATGCTGATGAGGTATTCACAGTAACTGAAGTTATGATTAAGTCCTGTTTCCGCTCTATTTCCAGTGTGTCATTTAACATGTACTTTCGTGAAATGCAGTATAAGTTCCTCTGGCGGGCATACATATCTACTAAATTGGCTTACCATGCCCATTTAGTACCCTCACAACTCTGCGGGAAATGTGCACGACAAGTAGGTTCCCTATCCCACCTGTTCTGGGAATGTCCTAGTCTTGTATCCTTTTGGGGGAAGATTCTGCAATATTTGAATGGATTATTACATACGAATTTAAGTTTGTCACCGCAATTATTGCTGTTTGAGTGCTTTCCCCCTGAACAGGTGTGTAGGGCGGGAGCTTGCAAATTTATTAAGAAGACTGGTTTTGTTGGCAAAAAAAAATATTCTTCTGCATTGGAAAGACTCTACTCCACCGTCATACTGGGAGTGGCGCAACCACCTACATCAGATGATGCAAATGGAATGTTCTTCTCCAAGGCATAGATGGCAGTTCTTACAAATTTGGGACCTTTCTCTTACTACCTTATCACCTCGCTCCAGGAGTATGATTTTGAATGTTTGATGCACTCTATTCCTTATTGATTGTTAGTAGGGTAGTTCAACATGTCTCTGTTACATATTTTCCTTAGGATGTCCTTAATGAATAGGGAGGGTGGGGGGTGGGGGGTGGGGGGGACAATAAGGACAGGGAGGGTTGGTGGAAAACCTTTATCATATAGTATGTGTGTATATTGTAGTCCGACTTACACTGTTATATATATCAGATGTCGCTGTCTATGCACTCTTGTGTACCTTGCACCCACCAGCTTGTTTGTTCTCTTGAAATTCAATAAAAATGTTTTTTCAAAAAAAAAAAAAAGAAAAATATAGTTAGTGCGCACTAACGGGACAAAATGTTGCCAGTTTTTTTCGTTTCGGGGTGCTCCTGAAATACAATGAAATAGACAATTTCGTTGCATTGTCTATTTTGTTTCAAATGAATGCACATCCCTAATAAACATATCTGGCTGCTCCATTGAATAAACTCTACTATTTAAAAGTTAGCCAGATAAGTTTGTGGACACTTGTTGCTGAGGGAAGCTTGGCCAAATCTAGAGGGAAGGCCCTGACAGCTGGTGGGACTAGGCTGGTTAGTGGAGCTTCACCTATACCAGCCCCTTTCTCCTTAGGTTGAGCCCTCGAATTGGAGGGCTAGACGGACTTAAACATGAGTCTTGTGGAAGTTGGTAATAATGTAAGTCCCTGTTGTGGCTAGGGTCAAAGGCAGGTGGCAGAAAAGAGTGGTCGAGATCCAGGCTGAGGTCAGAGGCAGGCAGCAGGTGAGAGTAGTCAGAGTTCAGACTGAGGGCAATGGCATGTGTCTGGTAAGTATGGTCAGAGTCCAGTCTATGGTCAAAGCTGGTGGTCAGTCCAAAGGTAGGCAAGGTGAGCAATGAAAAGGGTGAAAACAACAGGGCTGGAAGGACTAGGCAGGCTGGGGAGGAGACACAAGGCAGGCTGGTCTTGGAGTGATGAGGCAGGCTAAGCTTGGAATGCTCAATCTGGAAGACAAAAACAGGAATGCAGGAACAGGAACTCCGGAGCAACAACTCTCACTGCAGGATGCAGACAACTCGTTGCTGAGGCATCAATCTGTAGCACGGCTGGGGTTTAAAAGTCCAGCCGTGTGATGTTATCTGCTGGCATCGGCTCAAGTAGTTCTTGTCGTGGGGTCTTTAAGACTAGGTGTGCATTGCACATGTGTGCCTAAGAGGAAACTTGGGAAGAATATGGCGGCAGCATCCCCGCCACAAAGCAGGGTCAGGCATCGACAGAGTACCCCCCTCTTAAGCTCCCTCCTCAAGATCTGAGGCTTCAGTTTGGAGGAGAATTGGCGGTGATAGTCTTTGACAACAAGGGGGGCCCTGGAGATTACTTACTGGCACCCAGGAGTTCTCCAACAGCCCAAATGTTTCCAGGTGATGTCATATTCTAATCTGTTTTGCCATCTGGTGAATCCAAGATTTCCTGTACCTCAAATTGTGAATCAGCAGAGATTTCCATGGGCTTGGGAGGTCATTGAGAGGGCCAGGAGAGAACCAATGGCATCAGTAGAGGTATGTGGAACACATTGTGGATTCGCAAAGAATGGGCAGTTTGAGTTGATATGTCACCTGACCGAGCTGCCATAGTACAGGAAAAGGGCCTATGAAGCGAGGTGCCAGATGAAGGGAAGGGAAGGAATGTGTAAAAGCAGATGTTGGGTGCTTAACCACATGAGATCACTTAAATTGAAGTGCCAGTCAATATTTAATGTCCACATACTTCTTGGCCTGGACAACTGCCAGAGATATTAGTTGTTTTTTCTGTATCCAGAGGTCTTGGAGTTCCTTGGTGGTTAGATGGATTGCGGGGCAGTCCATGTTGAGAAGCAGAGTATTTGCTCCCAGGGGTGTTTTCCGTAGATGATCTGGAATGGAGAGAAGCCAATGGTATTACTCATATGGTTGTTATGTGAAAACTCCACACAGAGAAGCAGAGTGGCCCAGTCATTTTGCCTTTTGTTAACATAGAATCGAAGGAAGGTTTTGAGAATTTGATTGATCCTCTTGGTTTGCCCATTGCCCTGAGGATGGTAGGCTGTGGTGAAGTCTAAGATGGTGCCAAATTTTGACAGCGAGCCCTCCAGTAGTGGGCTGTGGATTAGACACCCCCGTCAGACAGAATGTGAGATGGTACGCTGTGTTATCTGAAGACATATTAGATGAATAGACAGGCCAGTTCAGGAGCCGAAGGTAGCCCTGCGAGAGGTACAAAACGTGCCATTTTAGAGAATCTGTTCACTATAACCCATATCATATTAGAGCCATGTGAGAGAGGTGATCCACAATGAAGTCTGGGGAAATGTGGGTCCATGGTTTCCTAGATCCTGGCAATGTCTGTAACAACCCCCAGGTTCGGACACAAACAGGTTTGTTCTGTATTCAAGTAGTATATTCTCAAAACCATACAAAGTGACATATATTTTCTTATTCTTTATTGCATAGAAAAAATATTACAACAATCTTTAAATATTTAACATATTACCCACAAAAATATGCATCTAAAAATTCTCCCTCCATTCATACATCATACATATTCTTACATACTTCTACTATCTTCATAAAAACTGTCCCAATCCTCTCAGATTGAGTTACATGCCAAAACTTCCTTTCTTACAATATATTATGAATATGAAATACAATTTATTAAATAAGCAGAGAAAATCCCATTTATCATAAATTATCACTCATTTAGAAAACAACAAATTCTTTAATTCTTCTTTTATTCTTTCTTATTCTCTCAACATGTTTCGCCCACAGGCTTCCTCAGGAGATATATAAACGAATCTCCTACTGCTCATCTGTTCATGCTCATCACATATTTCTGAAAGGATCTCATCTATAAAGTTTAATAAAATCAAATTAACATGATTTTCAATAAATTTTCATCAAAGAAATTTTTTAATTTCAAGTAGAGCAGGACCCTTGTAGATTTTTACATCTCTCTTTACTTGAGGCCACCAGTAGTGGCGCTGAAGGAGATTGAGAGTTTGGGATACTCTGGGATGTCCTGCCACTCGAGAATCATGCGCCCATTTTAGCACTCTTTCCCAGAGCCTCTTGGACACAAACATCTCCCCATCAGAGACAAAAGTAGCAGAAGCAAGGATGATTCTTGAAGGACTGATGGTGCATCGGGGGGGGGGGGGGATGTCTCTGTTATATCTTCAGTTAGAAAGGAACATGAGAGTGCATCTACCCATAGGTTCTTCACAACTGATCATTAGTGGAGCTCAAAATCAATCCGGCAAAAGAAGAGAGACCAATGAAGCTATCTGGGGTTGAGTTGTTGGGCTTGCTGAAGGTACTCCAGGTTCTTATGGTCTGAGTAGATGATGATCCAGTGATTAGTACCCTCAAGGAGGTTTCATCATTCCTCCAAAGCCAATTTTACTGCTAGGAGTTCACGATCACTAATTGTGTAGTTTCTCTTCACTGAGGAAAACTTCCTGGAGAAAAAGGAACAAGGTAGAAATGTCCCTTCAGCATTATGTTGACTGAGAACAGCTCCTACACCGAGGGTAATAGCATCTTCTTCCACAATGAAGGGACATTCAGGATTTGGATGTCACAAATAGGGACCTTAAGCGAAGGCATAATTTAGCAACTGAAAGGCATCGATGGCTTCCTGCGACCAGTTCCGGGTGTCTGCTCCTTTTCTCATCAAGATTGTAAGCGGGGCCGCTAGGGTGGAATACCCAGGAATGAACTGGCGGTAGTAATTGGCAAACCTAAGAAGAAGCATTGTAGAGCCTGAAGGATGACCGGTTGGGGACAATTCAAGATGGCTTTTTGTTTAGCCGTGTCCATCAGGAGACCAGTGCGAGAAACATTGTAGCCCAAAAAGGGAACTTATTCTTCTTCAAAGAGGCATTCCTTGAGTTTTGTGAGGAGATAGTGTTCCCGTAGTCACTGAAGCACCTGCCTCATATGTTCTCGGTGAGAAGCCAAGGACTGGGAATAGATGAAAATATCATCTAAGTAGACCATGATATAGGAATAAAGAACATCCCAGAAGATTTTGTTGGCCATGTTTTGAAACATGGATGAAACTTTGCAAAGCCCAAAAGGCATAACAAGGTACTTGTAGTGTCTATCACAAGTATTGAAGGCTGTTTTCCACTCATCCTCTTGTTTGGTGCAAATGGTAACTTGTTAAAGAATTTAGCATCCTGAAAGCAATTGAACAGTTCTGAGATGAGTGGCAATGGGTAATGATTTATTTTGGTAATGGCATTAAGGCCTCTGTAGACAATGCAAGGTCTGAGAGTCCAATCTTTTTTGGCTACAAAGAAGAAACCCACTTATGTGGGAGACAAGGATAGTCAGATAAAGACCCTGGCCAGATTTTCTTTAATATATTCACTCATGGCTTCAGTTTCCACTGGAGACAGTGGGTTAGCCCTTCCTTTCAGGAGTATTTTGTCTGGGAGGAGCTCAATGCCTCAATCATAAGGATGATACAGTAGTAGTGTCTCTGCAAATAGTATGCAGAATACATACAAAGTTCCTCATGAGAGGCTTCTAGGAAAAGTAAAAAGTCATGGGATAGGTGGTGATGTCCTTTCGTGGATTGCAAACTGGCTAAAAGACAGGAAACAGAGAGTAGGATTAAATGGACAATTTTCTCAGTGGAAGGGAATGGACAGTGGAGTGCCTCAGGGATCTGTATTGGGACCCTTACTTTTCAATATATTTATAAATGATCTGGAAAGAAATACGACGAGTGAGATAATCAAATTTGCAGATGACACAAAATTGTTCAGAGTAGTTAAATCACAAGCAGATTGTGATAAATTGCAGGAAGACCTTGTGAGACTGGAAAATTGGGCATCCAAATGGCAGATGAAATTTAATGTGGATAAGTGCAAGGTGATGCATATAGGGAAAAATAACCCATGCTATAATTACACAATGTTGGGTTCCATATTAGGTGCTACAACCCAAGAAAGAGATCTAGGCGTCATAGTGGATAACACATTGAAATCGTCGGTTCAGTGTGCTGCGGCAGTCAAAAAAACAAACAGAATGTTGGGAATTATTAGAAAGGGAATAGTGAATAAAACAGAAAATGTCATAATGCCTCTGTATCGCTCCATGGTGAGACCGCACCTTGAATACTGTGTACAATTCTGGTCGCCGCATCTCAAAAAAGATATAATTGAGATGGAGAAGGTACAGAGAAGGGCTACCAAAATGATAAGGGGAATGGAACAGCTCCCCTATGAGGAAAGACTAAAGAGGTTAGGACTTTTCAGCTTGGAGAAGAGACGTCTGAGGGGGGATATGATAGAGATGTTTAAAATTATGAGAGGTCTAGAACGGGTAGATGTGAATCAGTTATTTACTCTTTCGGATAGTAGAAAGACTAGGGGGCACTCCATGAAGTTAGCACTGGGCACATTTAAAACTAATCGGAGAAAGTTCTTTTTTACTCAACGCACAATTAAACTCTGGAATTTGTTGCCAGAGGATGTGGTTAGTGCAGTTAGTATAGCTGTGTTTAAAAAAGGATTGGATAAGTTCTTGGATGAGAAGTCCATTACCTGCTATTAGGTTCACTTAGAGAATAGCCACTGCCATTATCAATGGTAACATGGAATGGACTTAGCTTTTGGGTATTTGCCCGGTTCTTATTGCCTGGATTGGCCACTGTTGGAAACAGGATGCTGAGCTTGATGAACCCTTGGTCTGACCCAGTATGGCATTTTCTTATGTTCTTATGTACTTATAGATTTGAATTGGAAACATAAACAAATGGAAAGAAAATTTTGTTTAAATTTGTGGGTACTCTCCATTCATTTTGGGGATCCATAATGAAATTGAAACAATCTCATCCATTGTGTTATCTCTATTCAATTCAAACCTCTTATTTATTTATTTTATATTTTTATATTCCATTTTTTAGTATTTTAAAGTGGATTACATTCAGATACTCTAAGTAATCCTCTATCCACAGATGGCTTACAATCTAAGGGGGTCATTTACTAAAGGGTTTTTTTTTTAATTTTGTGTCTATGGGAAAAATGCTTAGTAAATGACCCCCTAAATTTGTACCTGAGACAATGGAGGGTAAAGTCTCTTATATAAGATCACAGGAATGACAGTGGCACTTGAACCCTGGTCTCCCCAGTTTATAGTCCACTGCTCTCACCACTAGGCTACTCCTCCACCCCATGCTTCTCTAGGTCCCAGCCATCTTCCCTGAGCAGGAGTTCATTCTCCTCCTGGTACTTTTCCTGTAGATTTATAAGACCCACTGGCACTGCTCCATGGGGAGATGGATACCCTGCAGAACTCCAGATCCTGGAATTCTCATCACAGTGTCTCCTTGTTCCAGTGTCTCCTTGTTCCTGAGTCTCCGTGTGTTCCTGTATCCTTACTCAGGTAGTACCTTTTTGGACTGATCTCTGGTACTGACCTCGGCCTGCCTGACTACTCTCTTGTCTGCTGCCTGGAACTGACTACTGCCTGCCTGACCATTCTCTTTGTCTGCTGCCTGGAACTGACCACTGCCTGCCTGACCACTCTCTTCATCTGCTGCCTGGAACTGACCCTTGCTTGCCTTGACTACACTCGGACTGACTTTGGTAATGACCCCTGCTTTGGCTGACCACTTCTGGACTAATACTCTGGCTCTGACCCTTGTGCTTCACTCAGACACTCTCTTCTGGCCTACTGTGACTACCAGACCAACCTGCTTGGAATCTACCCGTGGCCTTCACCTGACTAGACCCACAGGCGCTGCCTGCCTCGCCTGGAGAACCTTCTTAACTGTTACCTCCCTGAGGTCTCCGGAGCTTCCAGTTCGGGTCTAGTCCATCCTCTCTGCATCAGCCGCGCACCCTTGCTCGTGGTGGGCACACCCCTCCGCTACCTCTCCCGGAGACCATCCGAGGCCCACCTAAGTCCAGGTGGTCCAGGTACCCAAGGGCTCAACCTGCGGAATCCCCGGATTGTTATTGGTGAAGCTCCAGCTAGCCTCTGTCTCCTCATGTGCTCCGCCTCCTGATGGCAGGCGCTCTCTGGGTCTGACCAGAGGGCCATACCAATCCTGCACTAGGCCAAGGGTCCACCTCCAGCCCAACAGGTTGCCAAGGCCATGGACTCGGCAGAGTCTCCTGCCTTGCAGGCCATCCCTGATCTGCTCACTCGTGTCCGAGAGCAACAACGGATCATGGAAGCGTTGGCTTCCTCCATGGAAAAGATGCGTTCTGAATTTGAGGAATCTGCCATGTCCAACCCAGGGGCTCTTGCCCATACCTTGCCCTCATGGGCACCGCTGGTCCTCCCAGCTCCACCCCGTTTCAATGGGGATCCTTGCCTCTGTCGAGGCTTCATAAATCAATGTTATATGCAGTTCTCACTGCAACCCTTGCTTTTTCCCAATGAGGCTACAAAAATTACCTCTTGAGGGGAAGGCCCTGTCATGGTCACTCTGGGAGCGTTCTGACGCAATCCTTCGCCAGCTCCCTCAGTTCATCTCTGTCTTCCGACGCACCAGGCCGACAGGCGGTCGCTGGCCACCACCTACTCCACCTTCGTCAAGGCTTGTACTTTCTCACTGAATATACAGTGGAGTTTAGAACTCTAGCAACTGAGTTGGGCTGGCAAGAAGACTGCCTGCGAGCACTCTACCTCGAGGTACTGTCTCCTACCCTTAAAGATGAACTAGCCACCTGCGAGATCCCCGTATCTCTGGAAGACCTGATCTCCCTGGTCAGTAGAATCGACTACCGCCTTCGACAATGGCATCAGTAGGTAAGGGTCCTTCGACCTCCAGCCCTACGATCACCCCTTTCAGTGAGTCCTTGGTTGAAGGCTTACCAGCAGCCCCTCAACTGCCCGAGGAGCCTATGCAGATCAACCGCGGCCGCCTGACTCCAGAAGAACGCCTCCGGTGCAGAAAATCTGGTCTTTGCTTATATTGCGGTGGTTCCGGTCACCTTCTCCAGACTTGCCCTGTGCCTCCGGGAAACTCCCAAGCCTGAGCCCAGCAGGGGTCCCGAGCTTGGGCACTACATTTTCTGGCCCTCAACTATTGCTGCCTATCTCCATCCTTAGAGAGTCACGTTCATTTGCCACCACCGCCCTCGTGGACACTGAGGCGAATGGACATTTCATTATGGAAGAGATCGCCAAGCTCCTTCAGATACCAGTCCAACCACTGGAGCTACTGCTACGTATCGCTTCAATTCAAGGAGAACCTCTGCCTGATCATATCACTTACCATACCATGGCCATTCGCCTCGCTGTTGGGACCCTCCATGACGAGGAGATCTCCCTCCTGATGTTGAAACGATCAACACACCCAGTATCCTTGGACTTCCTTGGTTCCAGTTACATGCACCCCACTTCAACTGGCAATCCCTGCAACTCACCCAGTGGGGCCCTCAATATCAAACCCACTGTTTATGGCAAGTGTTTCCATATGTTCCGTAGTTTTGTTCTTTATAATAGCTTCAATCAATTTCCCAGCACTGAATCACGCTCACTGGTCTGTAGTTTTCTGGATCACTACTGGAATAATTTTTAAAAACTGGTGTTACATTGGCTATCCTCCAATCTTCAAGTACCATAGCTGATTTTAATGACAGTTTACCTACTAATTGTAGATCTGGACTGCTGTCTGCATCTTCATATTGTTGAGTTACTAGTTAATTTAGGTTGCTATTGGGGGGAGGGAGGGATGTGTTGCTCAGTCCTTTAAATTTATGTGAGGTACTTAATGTTAATTTGGTAATGACCTGCAAAGGGACTATTAATCTAATTGATAAGGGCTAGGTCACTCCCTTATTCTAGATCAATCCTCAATTGATTTTTGTTGAGGAAATGACTCTTGTCTTCTTATATGGGATAAGAGTTTTGAAATCAGAGAATGAACTTAGGGGGTGGGTGGAAATAAAAGAAAGACATTAAAAAGGAAATTACCTACCTCCCTGATCTTTTTTTTATCAAATGCGCACACACACACAGACACTAAAAAAGAAACTACCTACTTCCTTGATCATCTTTTTTATACAAAGGTGCATACACAGGTTCTAAAAAAAGAAATTACCTACCTACCTAATCCTATTTTTTAAAATCAGGCACACATACACTTAACATTAATTTACCCTACAATTTCACCTCTCCCCAAACGTTTACATTGTCCAGGATTGGGAGCTGGCCAGCCGTGGATGGGACAGCTTCACAGAAGAATTGCTGAGGTGGAATGGCATACAATACAGTTCAGAAATATGGTGCAGGAAGCCAAGGGTGAAACACCCCACTACAGTTCAAAGGTGTAGGGCAGGCAGCTAAGTACCGGTGGTTATGTAGGAAGATATATATAGGAAGTGAATTATAATGATGAGAGCCAACAAAGAGGCAGATGCAAGAGACTGGAAACCGAAGACCAGATGCAGAAGATAGGAGACTGGAGATTGCAGACAAGATGCAGGTATCCAGATGCAGGAGACTGGAGACCAGAGATTAGAAACAAGATGCAGCTGACCAGTTGTAGGACACTGGAGACCAGAAACCAGATAAAGGAAACAGAAGACCAGATTCAGGAAACTGGAAGTAGGATACTGGAGACCAGATGCAGGAGACCAAACAGATGCAAACTTTATACAGAGCACTTCCTCTATCACAAGGTCAACAGAAGTCCACTTACTGTGAAGGAAGAACTTTGAGGCAGCAGTAGTCCACCACATACACAGCTGCACTCTTCTTCATCAGCAACCCTGTCAGCTTTTCAGAGAGTAGAGCCACAGTCAGCATGCATGACCAGCTCCATCTGCATCCTGATGACAGCACACTCCACCAGTCTTTCATATGCCATAGGTATTATTTCAGAACATATATCCAGTCATCCAGGCAAAAGGATCCTTCAGCCAGGACAGGCCCAGCAAGCAGCAGTCTTCACTCAGGCACAGGGAATCTTCAGCCAGGGCAAGCTCAGTGCTGGGATGACAAAGCACAGGAAACCCTGATGAAGGGCATCTTTCCTGTGCAGAACTTCATTATTTCTGTCCTCAGCAGCCCCTGTGGTCTGCCTACTGGAAGGCTTGTACAGCCTGCAGGATGGTCAAGTTCAATTTATTTATTGCTGCGGTCAGACTCATGTTCAAATTATTAACAGCAGGTGTCAGAGTGTCGAGTCCCTGGGAAAGTGTCACCATGGCTGCTGCTGCTGCGTGTAACGCATTATTGCATTTCCCGGCATAGGCTTCTCAGGTCACGGTGGAGTGCGCTGCCTTGCAGATGTATGTCTTCATGGATTCTGGACATTGTGATATCTGCCAGTTGTGGAGGTGACTGTGGATCTGGCTGAGCAGGTTGGATAGTGGGAGGTGACCCTGTTGGCAATGAATGCTCTTCTGCTAAAGCTTGTGCTGAAGCCCCATCTGCTCCTCCTGCAAATTGGATGTCCTCCTGCACACACCATGGTGTGGTGGTGGCAGTCAAAGTGTGCAGGCCCGCCTCCCAAAGAAGGTCAGGAATTAACTTTGTAAGGCTCTTCACTCTCTTCCTCCTGCCCCTGTGGTTCTGGCCGTGGCTTTGGCTCTTGCTGTGGGTGTGCCTCCTGCTCCACAGTATCCTGTGTGTCCTGCCAGGTGCTGGGTCCTAAGTAAGGAATCAGAAGAGCTTATGAATTAAGTGGACTGCATGTTAGATTTCATGTGCAACATAAGATAATCATTTTTGTATTCAGAAAGGTGAACGTCTTTTAAGTTGGCTTCAACCTTCCTATATCCTCCCTTCATAACTCTGCAAGGCTTTCCTACTTCATCTTCATCAGCTGTGTCCAGATCCAGAACCACTCCCTTGAAGACATCTGGCCCCAGGTTGTCTCTCAGGTGCTGCTCCACCTGTCCTCCGGTTGTGAACAGCAGTGGGAGTGTCAGTACTTTGTGCTGCGGTGTAGTTGACACAGCCTCAAGGATGAACCCATGAGGCCCACACTGGCTGCTGGTGAACACGCCCTGTAGCAGGACAGTCTGGAGCTTCACTTTTACCAGCCACCACCTCACAAGTTAAGCCCTTGGGTTCTGGTGGCAGGCAGGACTTAAGTGGGTCCCTAGGGCTTTGAAGATAACTAAAGTACAGAAGCACACCAGGGTCAAGGTAGATAGCAGATAAACAAAGTCAGAGACAGGTCAAGGTCAGGGCAGGCAGCTAGCAAGAGTGGTCGGTTCCAGGCAAGGGGTGATGACCAGGCAGCAGGCAGTTGTGGTCAGGTCAAAGTAAGATGTCAGGATTCAGACAGTCAGGCCGAAGGTGGACAAAGACACACTGAAGATACTGGATAAGACAAATAGAACAAGGCAAGGTTGGACAAGGAAGGCTGGAGAGCAAAGCTAGATGAGCCAAGGCTGGGAGGCAAGATTGAATGAGGCAAGGCCGGAGGGCAAGGCTGGAAGGTAAGGCATCGGAACTAGGAATACAGACAGGAATCAGGAACCAATACAAAGGAGCAACACGCACTATTGCAAGAGTAAGAGACCCATTGCTGAGGCAAAGACAAGGAAAACTCCTCACTACCTCCTAACTCTCAGAAACCTCAAGGAACTGCCTCACGAGCTCTCTGTAGAGAGCTGCTATATAGTATCACTAGGAAGACAGCCATTACAGACCACTCAAAGGGAGGGGTTGCATTTCAATGGTAACCTCTCCCTTACACTATTCTGCACTCTTACTAACTGAAATGAGGGTTCACCTAGGCCTTAATGGTAACAGAAACAGGGGTCTTTTATGTGGTCCCCCTCCCCAGTCCGGACTATGAATTACCCCTATGCTTTGGGATGGGGAGTACCACATGAGAAATTATATTTACTAATATGATTTATTTTGGGGTTTGTAGCCTGAGTGAAGGTGAAATAGAGCCCTGGTCACCACAATACCACAATTCTGTGCCCTTCCCAAACAACCTCTCACTTGTGGCACCACAGACCAGATAAAATCATCACCCCGGAATAAAACAGTAATTAACCCTTTTACTAATATTGTGTAAGTAGACAGTAAATCCAACCAGAACATTAAATGGAAAAAGTACAATAGTGAAGTATAATATAAAATTGCAGTTTTCTTATTTTAAATCAAGGAGTACAAAAATAACAGTGGGTATGGCCTGTTAGCCAGAGCAGACAATATATTCATAGGGATAGTAAAAAAAAAAAAAAAAAAGGAACGCTAATAGAGAAAGGTTGGGGGGGGGGGGTGCAAACAGTGAAGTACACAGCTTTTAAAAATTGAATTTATTCTTAAGTACTCAAAAAGGAGGGGGAGGGGGAAAGAGATCTACCCCAATGTCACCAGTTTATAAAGGATGCACCCTGCCTAAAATTGTGTGGATAAACATATCAAAAAATGGAGAAGTCCCTCTTGATGGTGGAGCTGGCTAGATGAAAACCAAATAGATGAGCACTGCAGTGTGTGAAAGGTCTCTCTGTCCTGGGGAGCTTCCCCAAATGGTACTAAACAGAAAGCTGGCCTGGTTTCTGTTGCGTGTGCCGGCCGCAGCCAGGCCCTCTTTCCCTCTGCTGCTGAATCCAGTGTCTGGCTCAACTTCCCTCGTGGTGGTAGGCCGCCAGCTCCATCCTCAGGCCACCCCTGGTGCTCCTGTTGCTACAACAAGCTCCTGTGTTCAGCGCTGCGCCCCTCCCTAGGCGCACGCATGCACGCATCACTGTCTCTTTTAAAGGGCCCGCAGCGGGAACTTGGCTGCAGCCCCGGATGATGACATCGCTGAAGCGCCAGTATTTAAGGCTGGACTCAGCTCTTGTTAGTCGCCTTTGCGACAGGTCTCCATGCTGGTCGTGTACTTCATTGCCTCCTGTGTTCCTGCTACCCAGTTTTCTTTACGGACTGATCTCCTCCTGGACCCGACCCCCGCTTTGCCTGACTACGCTATTGATCTTTTCCTGGACCCGGCCTCTGCTTTGCCCGACTACGCTATTGATCTTCTCCTGGACCAACCTCCGCTTTGCCTGACCACGCATAGGGGTAATTCATACTCTGGACCAAGGGAGGGAACATAAATATGCATGAAATATATTTGCATACAATGGAAGTAGTGCATGCAAATATACCTCATACATGTTCATTGTGGATACTCTGAAAATCAGACCTGGTTGAGACATTCCAGGACTGACATTGCCTACCCCTGCTGAATAGTTAAATGAACTTTGTAGTATGGAGATACATGCTAAGCCGCTCCTTAATATTCAAATGTGGCAAATGCAAATCAGGATTGCCATTAACCTGCTGGGACATTCAAAACTTAACTGTACCTCTGGAGCAGGTAACATCATTTTATTCTTATTTCCCTTCAGGTCAGTTGTAATCCAGTGCTTCTAGCGCCTCACTTACTATTCCAGCCAATGGCACCTCAACATGCCACTTTTGAAAAGGCATAGCAGCAGTTTCTCTACACTTTTCTTTAAAATGTATTTTGAAAGCAATAGAGGCAACTAGGAAAAAGTGCACATGTGAGAATTCAGTGCCTAAATAATTAGTGGTGATTTATTTACAGCTGTGTTCAGTCATACAGTATTTACAAGGAGCCCTTTAAACAGAGAAAATATTGATAGATCAAAATGTAAAATGAAATGAAATTGATAAACATATTTGCAGCAGGACTGGGCTCTATGAAACCCTAGGGAGAAACACAACCACAAAATAAACAACTTTCCTCTTTGGCCAATAAAAGATCAGTACGAAGTTGTAGTGTTCTCTGCTCTCAAAAAGCTCAAAGACTTAACCTTTCAGAGTAATTGAATTATATTGTTGGACTTTTTTTTCTTTCCTATAAGTGCATCATCTCTTTACAGAGCATGATGTATGTGAAAGTACATTATCTTTCCTCTGCTTCTTGTAGAATGTCCCTGTCCCCAGAGCTCTTGTGCCAGATGGTGCTAGTTTAACAAAGATGGAAAATAAATATGTTATCTAATTTTCTTTCCATAAGGCGCAATTATGGCACATATTTCTGCACTGACATATTTTGTTTATGCCCTCCCTCCCCCCCTCCCCCCTCTGCAGCAGCCACCATCCTCTCCTGCAAATATGCAAACAATAATAATTTATTTATTTATTTATTGAGTTTTATATACCATCATTCGGTTTCACCATCATAACGGTTTACAAAAAATACGAAGGTTTACAAGGTTAAGGAGGATAACAAGGTTTTCAAAAAGGTTTAAAAGATTGTTAATATAAGCATATCATATACAAGTTAGTTGCTGTTCAGTTTTTTCACGTTTCATTTCTTTGTTATACTACATACTTGTGTTGAGTTTAATTTTTCTTCAGGTTAGACCAGAGGGGGTTGCCGTTGTTTTGTTGATTGGGTGAGTTGGTATGCTTTGGTGAACATCCATGTTTTTAGATCTTTTTTGAAAGTTTTTAGGTTTTCTTGAGTTCTGAGTTCGGTTGGGAGGGAGTTCCAGAGTTTTCGGCTTCCTAGAGAGATTGCTCTCTTTTGGGTTGAGGTGAATTGTTTGGAACGAGTAGGTAGTGTCTTTAGAAGTCCTTTATTTGCTGATCTGAGGTTTTTGTTTGGGGTGTTGTAGCTGGAGAGGTGGACCCTTGGGCCGGCCGTGCAGATGGTGGGAAGGAGGTTGATGGGTCACCGCTGTGAAGAATGTCCGGGAGGCGGCTCAGAGCCAGAAGACCAAGCAAGAATCTTCATCCTTGGAGACCCGCGGTCCCCCCAGGAGGAGCCTGTTAGGACCCGAGCTACTGGGGCTTCGGAGAGGTCCCCTGGAGCAGGCACTAGTCCATTGAAGCAGTCCGAGGTCGAGGCAGGCAGCAGAACAGAAGAATGAAGACGTACCGAAGCAGAGACCAGGAAATCAGTCCAAAGATCTGGAACCAGAACCAAAGGAAGGAGCTGAAGCTGGAGCACAGAACCTGAAGCAGGAACTCAGGAATCAAAGCAGGAACTCAGGAACGCAAGGCAACTAGTGACTCCAAGGAGTGAACCCTGTTGCAAGGCGATTTCCCTAGTCAGACGCCGGGTTTAAATACCCTGCCGGCATCTGACAACATCTTAGGGGCCGGCCGGGACTCCGAGCTCCTGTGCCTTTAAAAGGCTCCTCCTTGCGTGTGCGTGCCTAAGGGGGGCGGAGTCTGGGAGCGGAGCTCGGTGGCGTCTCCCTTGTGGAGATGCTGCCGCGGAGAGGCCTGAGAAGGCCCGAAAAACGCCGGACCCAGTCGCGGACCTCAGCGCGGCCTAAAGGTAAGGACCCGGTTGTGAGGCCAGCGACCGGGACCGCAACAATACACCCCTCTTACGCCCCCTCCTCAGCGGGCCTGGTTTTCCCGGATGGTCCAGGTGGAATTGTTGCAGAAGAGATTTGTCCAAGATGTTATGAGCGGGCTCTCAGATGTTCTCTTCAGAGCCGCATCCTTCCCAGGCTAGCAAGTACTCCCAGCAACGGTGGTGAAATCGTACATCATGGACCTCCTGAACTTGGTACGTCGGTTCGTCAGCGGCATGGGTATCTGTTGGATCTGGCGGCCTCCGATGGAACCTAGAAAGAACTACTGGTTTAAGTAAGGAACATGAAACACATTGTGGATATGCAGAGTAGTGGGGAGATGTAGGCGACAGGAAACCATTCCAACTCTCTCTGCGACTCGGAATGGGCCACAGTACTTAGAAGCCAATTTCTTGGAGGGTAATCGAAGGTGCTTAACCAGACTCTGTCACCCGGTAGAAACACCGGCACTGGTCAACGATGCCGATCGGCATACTTTTTAGCGGACCTAGCTGATGCAGACAGTTTGTTCTGAATGGAGTTCCAGAGGTTATGCAGCTGTTGAGCTGACAACTGAGCCGCTGGTGAAAGAACGGTCACTGGCAGAGGTAACAGTGGCTTAAGTTGCTTCCCATAAACCACTTGAAAGGGAGACTTCCCTGTGACCGAATGCATATGGTTATTGTAGGAGAATTCAGCCCATGGTAGCAAGGTTGTCAGAAACAAAGGTGCGAAGGAAGGTTTTCAAAGAGCGATTCATACGCTCAGTTTGTCCATTGCTTTGCGGATGGAAGGCTGTGGACAGATTCAACCGGACTCCACACTTTTTACACAGTGCCCTCCAGTATCAGGAGGTGAACTGCGGGCCTCTGTCTGAGACTATATTCTGTGGCAGACCATGCACCTGGAAGATATGCTGTGTGAAGAATTGGGCTAACTCCGGTGCTGTTGGTAGCTTGGGCAGTGGAATAAAATGAGCCATTTTGGAAAAACGGTCCACTGTGACCCAAATGACCATTTTCCCCTCTGAAGATGGCAGATCAACCACAAAGTCCGTGGCTAAGTGTGTCCAAGGTTCTATGGGAATCGGTAAAGGTTGCAGAAGTCCCCAGGATTGCCCCGGCAAGGGTTTCTGTTTAGCACAAGAAGAGCAGGAACTGACATAGGCACAGACATCGTGCCTCATCTGAGTCCACCAGTAATAGCGATTTAGAAGTTCCAATGTTCACTCCCGACCAACATGTCCACCGGTGAGGGAGTCATGAGCCCATAGTAACACCTCCTTTCGTAATCGCCGTGGGACTACAGTCTTGCCCAAAGGATTCAAACTCGTACTTGCTATATTGACCCTTGCTGGATCTAGGATGTACTGGGGGAAGTCCCCTTCTCCCTCTGGCTCAGTGTTCTGGACAAGGCATCCGCTCAAATATTCTTGGTCGCTGGCCCATAGCGAAGAGTGAAGTTAAAGCGATTGAAAAAGAGAGACCAACGGGCTTATCTGGGATTTAGTCGGTGGGCCTTACATAGAAATTCTAAGTTCTTATGATCCGTGTAGACCGTGATGGGATGGATCGCCCCCTCTAGCCACTGTCTCCATTCTTCAATAGCTAGCTTGATTGCCAGGAGTTCCTTGTCTCCTATACTGTAGTTACGTTTGGCTGCTGAGAATTTCTTGGAGAAGTAAGAGCATCGGAGTAACTTCCCCTTGCTGGAAATCTGGCTGAGTACTGCCCCCACCGCTATGTTGGAGGCATCTACCTCTACTACAAAGGGGAGTAGTGGGTCAGGATGATGTAAGAAAATGTCTAGCAGAAAAGCCTTCTTTAGATCCTCAAAGGCTTGACAGGCAGCTTCAGGCCATACTTTGGCATCAGCTCCCTTTTTGGTAAGGGTGGTAAGAGGTGCCACTTTAAGTGAATAATGAGGAATGAATTGTCTGTAGAAGTTTGCAAATTCTAGGAAACACTGTAGCGCCTTTACTCCCTTAGGACGAAGCCACTCCTTAATGGTTGAAACCTTCTCGGGATCCATACGAAATCCTGTAGACGAGACAATGTATCCTAGGAATTTAAGGGATTCTTGCTCGAACAAGCATTTCTCCAGCTTTGCGTAAAGGTGATTGTCCTTAAGGACTTGTAGTACCTGCTTCACGTGTTGCCGATGAGAATCCAAATCTTGGGAGTAAATTAGCACATTGTCCAAGTATACGATAATAGAGGAATGCAGCATTTCGCGGAGTACCTCATTCATTAAGTTTTGGAAGACTGCTGGGGAGTTGCATAATTCGAACGGCATTACTAGGTACTTGTAATGCCCATCCCTGGTGTTGAAGGCAGTCTTCTATTCGTCTCCAGGACGAATTTGGATGAGATTGTATGCACCTCGAAGATCGAATTTCATAAATATCTTAGCGCCTTGCAATCTGTCTAGGAGCTCAGGGATCAATGGCAGGGGATAATGATCCCGACAGTGATGGCGTTTAAGCCCTGATAGTCAATGCATGGTCTTAAGGTGCCATCTTTTTTCCCAACGAAAAAGAATCCTGCACCAGCAGGTGACTTGGAGGGTCTGATGAACCCCTTGGCAAGGTTTTCGGAAATGTATTTCGTCATTGCTTGTGTCTCAGGAAGCGACAGGGGTAGACCCTTCCACGGGGAGGCATCATCCCAGGCAGCAGTTCAATCGCACATTCGAAGGAGTGATGCTGTGGCAGGACCTCTGCCTTCTTTTTGGAGAACACTTCCGCAAATTCTGCGTATGGAGCTGGAGGCAGAACCGACGTGTTCAATAAGACCAATCTACGGGAGAACGGAGTCTTAAGACAATTAGAAAAACAGAAGGGACTCCATCTTGCCACTTGTAACGTGTCCCAATGTATAACTGGAGAGTGTCTTTGTTTGCCACGGTAATCCTAGTACTACAGGATGCACCGCCTTCTCCAAGACCAAGAAGGATAGCTGCTCAGAATGTAGTACCCCAGTCCGTAAGGTAATGGGGGCGGTGGAGACAGAGATACTCCCAGGAAGTACTGTGCCCCGGATAGAAGTGATCCGTATTGGTGGATTACGAGGATGAGTGGGTAACTGAAGTTGTTGCACCATGTCAGACAGGATAAAGTTCCCTCCTGCCCCGGAGTCAATGAAAGTGAGTGTGGTAAACGATTCCCCTGGGTATTCCAGAGTCACAGGAAACCGTACATTGAGGAGCAGTATTAACACAGCCAAGGAGTAGCTCCTCCGTTGCACCTAGGCTTTGGTGTTTTCCAGGCGCTCCTTACATTGAGCCAGGAAATGGTCCTTGCTCCCGCAGTACAAGCATAACTCCAACGCTTGGCGTCGACGCCTCTCCTCTGCAGTCAGAGGGATCTGACCTAGCTGCATGGGTTCCTCTGCCGACAACTCGGAAGGAGACACAGGATGACCTGGAGTCAACGTCATAGGTCTCGAGAAGGCCGGAGCCAAGGATACAGACCTACGTGGCGAGCGCCCCTCCTTAGCTCTTTGCTGAAGACAGTGGTCAATTCGCTCAGCCAAGTCAATAATGCTGTTGAGGTCGTCAGGGATGTCTCTGGCAGCCAACTCGTCCTTAATGTGAGCAGACAGCCCTTCTAGGAAGACTCCCCATAAACTGTCATCTCGCCATCCGACCTCCGTGGTGAGGGTGCGGAACTCGATCGCATAATCCGCCAACGATCGAGGCCCCTGTCGAAGTTGCAGGAGTTCAGACATAGCCGTAGATAGCCGTGCTGGCTCATCAAACACCTGCTTGAAATTAATTATGAACTACTGCAAGTTACTTAACAGCGAATCGTTATGTTCCCCCATGGGTGAGGCCCAGCTTAATGCCTTTCCATCCAGCAGGGACAGGATGTAGGCTACTTTCACTGAATCAGAGGGAAACTGGCTTGGTAGCAGAGAGAATCTAAAGTAGCACTGATTCAGAAACCCTTGACAGGTCTTGGCATCACCGGAGTAGCGAGGTGGAGCAGGTAGCTGGGTCGGTGCAGACACTCCCAGGGCAGGTACCTGAGGGTGCACAGGTGGCGCCTCGGGGGGCGCAGCATCCAAGCAGTTAGCCAGCCACTCGACGGTTGCAGCCAGCACATCCAGGCAATGCTGCTGTTGTTGTAAACGTTGAGCCATCCCTGGAATGGCCTGCAGTCCCGAGATGTCCACTGGGTCCATGGTCTTGCAAACTGTTGTTGCTGGAGAGGTGGACCCTTGGGCTGGCAGTGCAGATGGTGGGAAGGAGGTTGATGGGTCACCGCCATGAAGAATGGCCAGGAGGTGGCTCGGAGCCGGGAGAACAAGCAAGAATCTTCACCCTCTGAGACCCGTGGTCCCCCCAGGAGGAGCCTGTGAGGACCCAGGCCACTGGGGTTTAGGCAAGGTCCCCCGGAGCAGGCACTATTCCGTTGAAGCAGTCCGAGGTCGAGGCAGGCAGCAGAACAGAAGAATGAAGACGTGCCAAAGCAGAGACCAGGAAATTAGTTCGAAGATCTGGAACCAGAAGGAGATGAAGCTGGAGCACAGAACCTGAAGCAGGAAATCAGGAACTGAAGCAGGAACACAGGAATCAAAGCAGGAATACAGGAACCAAAGCAGGAACTCAGGAACGCAAGGCAACTAGTGACTCCAAGGAGTGAACCCTGTTGCAAGGCGATTTCCCTAGTCAGACGCCAGGTTTAAATACCCTGTCAGTGTCTGACTTCATCTTAGGGGCTGGTCAGGACTCCACACTCCTGTGCCTTTAAAAGGCTCCCCCTTGCACACGCGTGCCTAAGGGAGGTGGAGTCTGGGAGCAGAGCTCGGCGGCGTCTCCCTCTTGGAGACACTGCCACAGAGAGGCCTGAGAAGGCCCGAAAAACGCCAGACCCCGTTGCGGACCTCAGCGCGGCCCAAAGGTAAGGACCCGGTCGCGAGGCCAGCAACTGGGACTGCAACATGGGGTATGTAGTTTTATGGAGGAACTTAGCCAGTTTTCTTGTTTTTCATATATAATTTTATGTAGAATGGATAGTATTTTTTGTATTCAATCCTGAATTTTATTGGAAGCCAGTGTAGTGAGATAAGTGTTGGAGTGATGCGGTCATGTTTCTTAGATCCAGTGAGGATTCTTGCGGCTGCATTTTGTAGGATTTGGAGTGGGCGGATAGTGTTTAGAGGTAAGTTGAAAAGGAGTGAGTTACAGTAATCTAGGTTAGAGAAAATGAGTAATTGAAGGACTGATCTGAAGTCGTTGGTGGAAAGGAAAGGTTTTAAATGACGGAGTGTTAGTAGTTTATGATATCTGTCTTTGATTTTTGTTGTGATAAGGTATTTGTAAGAAAGTTCCTTGTCAATTATTATTCCAAGATTGCGGGCATGATTGACCGGAGATATAACTGAATTTTGGTTCATTAGGTTGAGTGGTTGTAGTTAAGGAGAGTTGTTCTTTCTGTCTAATATGATTATTTCAGTCTTGTCGAAGTTAAGGATGAGTTTTAAGTTGGTTAGTATTTCCTTTATTCTGCTTAGGTAAGTGACTGTTAATTTGTATGTTTCTTCTAGTGATTTTTGTATTGGGATTAATATTTGAATGTCATCAGCATAGATGAAGTGGGTCAGATTAAGATTTGATAGGAAGCGGCATATTGGAATCAGATAGATGTTGAAGAGCATTGCTGATAGAGTGGATCCTTGGGGAACTCCAGTGTTTAGATACATTTTCTTTGAGAGGATATCATTGAGCAGCACTTGGTAGGATCTTTGTGATAGGTAAGAAGAGAACCATTGTAGGGTTGTTTCCTTTGCCCCAATTTCAGATAGATGGTCAATCATGATAGAGTGGTTTACTGTATCAAAGGCTGCTGATAGGTTGAGTAGGACTAGAAGGTAGCTGTGGCCTTTTTCGAAACCTTTGAGTACGAAGTCATTCATTGCTAGTAGTAAAGTCGCCGTTTTCAGTTGCTTTCTGAAGCCAAATTGCGTGGGTAGCAGGATGTTGTTTTCTTCCAGGTGGTCACTGAGCTGTGTGTGGACAACTTTCTTAATGATTTTGGCAATGAATGGTAGGTTTGATATGGGTTGGTAGTTCAGTGGGTTTTCTGGATCAAGATTATTCTTTTTCATAATGGGTTTGATGATTGCCGATTTTAGGCATTCTGGGTAGTTTCCTTCCGTGAGGGAAAGGTTTACGATGTCAGTTATCATCTTAGTTATTGATGATTCAAGATTTTTTATCATTGTAATGGGTATGGCATCAATGGGGTGTTTGGCTGGGATTATTTTTTTAATGATCATTTGGACTTCCAAAGAAGATGCTGTCTCAAAGTTGGGCCAGCTTTTTGTTTGAATGTTTGGTATTTTCTGGTTTTGTGAGTCAATTTTTAGGTTGTTCTTTATGAAGATTTTGATTTTTTCATTAAAGAAATCTGCAAAGTTGTTACTAGTGATCTTTGGTATTGATTGTGAGTGATCATCATAAGATGATTTGGTTAGGCTTTTTACTATGTTGAAGAGCATCTTAGGGTTATGTTGGTATTTGTTTATTTTGTTAGTGTAAAAGTCATTTTTTTTTTTATGGATGAGTTTTTTGTATTCTGCTAGTTGTGCTCTGTATGCGTTGAGTAGTGTGGTTGTTTTATTGTTTCTCCATGATTTCTCTTTTTTTCTGAGTTTCTGTTTGGCTGCTCTGATGTTGTCGTTGTACAAAAGGTTCTGATTTTTTGATTCTTTTATTGTTTTATCATGGAGTTTATCTTGTCTGCTACAGTTCTAGTTATGGTAATCCAGGATGATGTTGCGTTTTCTGTGTTTGATAGGTCTATGTTTGTTAGTTCAGTTTGTAGATTTGCTTGAAGAGTTTCGATGCAAAAAGGTGGACGGTATGAGAAGGATTTAGTTGTGTTTTTTCTTGTTGTGAGTTTACAATTTGAATATTTATTTTTTATTTAGCATTTTTCTATACCGACTTTCCAATAACAAAATTATTGATCAATTCGGTTTACATTTTAAAAATAACAACAATGACAAGTAAATGACTTACAATGAACAGGTCGAATTAACTTGGATTAAGATATAAGGGGGTAATAACATAATTAACATGAGCGGTGCCTAATATAGGCTAGAGGCTGGGTTTTAATGATAGACTGCCGAAGATAAGAGACTGCCAAAGATCATGTGATTTCTAGAGAAGATCTATATAGTTCTCTAGCGTGTTACCACTGAGGGGATATTGGCAGGGATATTTCGCAGGTTGATGTTATGGGAAAGCTTGGTTGAATAACCAAGTCTTGAGTCTTTTTTTAAATGTAGTGGAGCATTGCAGTGATCTGAGCTCTGCTGGGAGAGAGTTCCAGAGTTTAGGCCCAGCTGTGGAGAAAGCTCTTTTACTTAATGCTGATTTCATCGGTGGAATTTGAAGGTTGTTTTTGTAGGCTTGTCTCACTGGTCTGGAAGATGTGTGGAGTTGGAGAGGGAATGTGAACTCGAGTGGTGCCAGGTTGTGTATTGCCTTGTGGGTTACTGAGAGCACTTTGAATAGTATTCTGAATTTGACGGGAAGCCAGTGTAGGCTTTTTAAGATGGGTGAGATGTGGTCTCTTTTGTTGGACTTGGTTAAGATCCTCGCTGCAGCATTCTGCAGCATCTGTAGCGGTTTTATGGCGTTGGCAGGGAGACCCAGTAGAAGTGAGTTGCAGTAATCTATTTTCGTGAGAATGATTGCTTGTAGAACTAATCGGAAGTCTTTGAAATGTAGGAGTGGTCTCAGTCTTTTTAAGACTTGTAATTTGAAGAATCCATCCTTTACGATGTTATTTATGAGTGATCTATAATTCATTTGGTTATCAAGTATAACTCCTAGATTTCTGACTTGTGGAGTTATTGTTAATTGAGTTGACAAGATGGTACTTGGAAGTGTGTAGGTTCCGTTTTGGGAAATGAGGAGATATTCTGTTTTGTTTTGATTAAGGATCAAGTTGAGGTTGGTGAGTAAGTTGTTGATGGCTTGTTGGCAAGAGTTCCAGAAGTCCAGAGTTTTTTGGAGAGATTCAGTAATTGGAATCAGTATCTGAACATCGTCTGCATATAAGTAGTGGACGAGATTCAGGTTGATGAGGAGCTGGCAGAGTGGCAGAAGGTAAATATTGAATAAGGTTGGAGAGAGTGATGATCCTTGTGGGACTCCTAAGTTGCAGGTGACTGGTGGAGATTCTTCCTTGTTGATCTTGACCTTATACTGTCTGTTCTGTAGGAACGATTTGAACCAGTTGAGGGCCTCATCTCTGATGCCAATTTCTGCCAGGCGATCTATTAATGTGTTGTGATTGACCGTGTCAAAAGCTGCTGTTAGATCTAGGAGGATGAGAAGACACGGTTGTCTGTTTTCAAGTTTAAGTAATATAGAGTCCGTTAATGAGATTAGGAGGGTTTCGGTGCTTCGAGATTGGCGGAAACCGAACTGCGATGGGGAAAGAATTTTGTGGTCGTTTAGGTATTCTGTTAGTTGTTTGTTTGCAACTCGTTCCAAGATTTTTGCGATGAAGGGTAGATTAGCTATTGGGCGAAAATTGGCTGGGTTTTCAGGAGAAAGATTAGGTTTTTTTATGAGTGGTTTTATGATTGCCATTTTTAGTGGGTCAGGTACAATCCCGTGAGAGAAGGAGCAATTTATGATTTGTGCGATGGGTTTGGATATGATTTTAGCACAAGAGATGAGGAGATTGGTGGGTATGGTATCCTGAGGGTGAGAAGAAGGTTTGAGCTTTTTTAGGATATTTTCGATCTCTAAGGATGAGGTCGGTTCGAACTCCTTAAGGCTAGCCTTTTGTGATGAGACTGCTCTAGGGTCGAAAATGAAGTGGTGGATTTTTTGTGAGTAAAAGTCTCTTTTTGCTTGGAGGATGGATATTCTGTAATGGCTGCTTACTAAATGAGCGCTGCCATGGCTCACCGAGATGAGTCGGAGTAAGAATGAGTTACTGGACTTCTTTGGATAGATTTGGTTTAGGGGCCTCACAGTGCAGGCACAGGTGCTGCTGTTCTAAGGCGTGTTAGAGATATTAGTCTTTTGCCTGGGAGAAATAGAGGCTGACTGCTATAGGGATAGGCCCTGGGGCACTCCAAGGGGCTACACTAAGGGGCACACAAAGGGGCAAGCCCCTTTGTCGCGCTCCTTCGGCGCGCGGCGTTCGGCGCGCGGCGCTGGGCTGGAAATGATTTAAAACCCCTCAAGGGCTGGCTCCTATTGGAGGAGCTGTGTCGGTGGGCGGGACGTTTGTTCGCTCACCTCGGGGCCTCGCGAGAGGCTTGTCCCTGGTCCACCTCCCCTGGCCCCGATGGGCCTACGCCGATCGCGCGGGGAGGGCCGACCCGGATCGAGGGGGCAGTGCAGGGCGGCGGCGCCGGAGAGAAAGGATCGCCTGCAGTCGTTTTCGGCCCTTTAAAGGGCTCTGGGGAGGCGTCGGGGCTTCCGGGGAGGGCTTAGCTGTGCCCTTCCAAATGCGGCTGCTTTTTTATTTTTTAAATTCGCCGCGTTTTTTGCAGCTGTTTTTTTCCTCACCTCGGGGCCTCGCGAGAGGCTTGTCCCTGGTCCACCTCCCCTGGCCCCGATGGGCCTACGCCGATCGCGCGGGGAGGGCCGACCCGGATCGAGGGGGCAGTGCAGGGCGGCGGCGCCGGAGAGAAAGGATCGCCTGCAGTCGTTTTCGGCCCTTTAAAGGGCTCTGGGGAGGCGTCGGGGCTTCCGGGGAGGGCTTAGCTGTGCCCTTCCAAATGCGGCTGCTTTTTATTTTTTAAATTCGCCGCGTTTTTGCAGCTGTTTTTTCCTCACCTCGGGGCCTCGCGAGAGGCTTGTCCCTGGTCCACCTCCCCTGGCCCCGATGGGCCTACGCCGATCGCGCGGGGAGGGCCGACCCGGATCGAGGGGGCAGTGCAGGGCGGCGGCGCCGGAGAGAAAGGATCGCCTGCAGTCGTTTTCGGCCCTTTAAAGGGCTCTGGGGAGGCGTCGGGGCTTCCGGGGAGGGCTTAGCTGTGCCCTTCCAAATGCGGCTGCTTTTTTATTTTTTAAATTCGCCGCGTTTTTGCAGCTGTTTTTTCCTCACCTCGGGGCCTCGCGAGAGGCTTGTCCCTGGTCCACCTCCCCTGGATGGTCCACCTCCCCTGCATGGATGATAGAGTGGTCTGACCATGGTATTTTCATTATCTTAGTTTGGTGGTTAGACCATATGTTAGTGTTGATGAAAACTAGGTCTAGTGTGTGACCTGCTTTGTGAGTTGGGCCATTGATGATTTGACTGAGTCCCAGTGATGACAGCGTGTCAATGATTGAGGCACAGGCGGGAGAGTAGGGGGCAGTGTCTATGTGTCTATGAAGTCACCTAGAATAATTATGGGTTTGTTGATTGATATTCTGGTCAGGAAGAATTCAATAAGTGGTGAGCAGTTCTGATCGACAGTATTAGGGGGGGCAGTATACCAGACAACTTTGTAGATGTGGAGAATCAAATAGTGCAATTTCCAGTGGGGAGCAATTGCTTATTGGGATTAATTTCATCTGTAGGTTTTTTTTATGATTAGCATAAGGCCTCTGCCTTTCTTTTTAGGTCTGGGTATTGAAAAAGTTCTGTAGGTAGTTATTGATTTGGTTGGTTAGTACTGTGTCTGTGTTTTTTGCCCATGTTTCTGTGATTGCTATGAAATCTGGTTTTTCATCTTGGAGAAGGTCGTTGACGACTGGTATTTTCTTAATTATGGATTGAGCATTAAAAATTAGGAAAGAAAGTGTTAAGTAGCTGCTGAGAGATTTGTTGTTGTTGTGCGTAATGGTTGAGTGTTAATATTTGTGTTTTATTTTTGTTTTGTTCCTCTGTCGTTCCAATTGTTGTCTTCGTTTGGGTCATTTCTGTTGATCTTGCAGTCTTTGGGGAGTTGATGGTTTGCCATTACTTGGTTGTTCGGGAGTTATCAAGAGTTTGATTACTGCTGTCATTGCGGTTTGTATGAAGGGGTGCACAAAGGGGAGTGCCCCTTTGTCGCGCTCCTTCGACGCGCAATACATGGCACGTGACGCCGGGTGGTGTCGCTCCCTTTAGCGCTCCGGCGCTGTTGTTGGTGACGTCGGGTGGGTGGGCGAGGCTGCTGATCGTGGGTCTCCCGTTCGCAGTCGTTTTTTCCCTTTCTTTTGGCTCCTGCCTTCTTATTTCTTTTTGCGGTGTTGCAGGGCGGTTGGTGGGTGGGTGGGTTTTTTCTCTTTTTGTGACGCCTGGTGGTGTCGCTCCCATTAGCGCTCCGGCGCTGTTGTTGGTAACGTCGGGTGGGCGGGCGGGGCTCCCGATCGCAGGCCTCCCATTCACGGTCATCTTTTCCCCTTCTTTTGTCCCCTGCCTTCTTATTTCTTTTTGTGGTGTTGCAGGGCGGTTGGTGGTGGGTGGGTTTTTTTTGGTATAACAACTTAATTTTATAGGGCAACGGCTAAGTATTTATTTGCTGGTGGATGTTTTTAAGCTGCCTGTGTCAGAACAAAATAATCCAATGCATCTAAGAGTTTGGATCACATGTAGAACTTAAACCATGTAGCCAGTGGCACAACTGGCTCAATTAACTCTCTCTTGATTGAATGTTGATTTGCCTGCCCTTATATCTTGTCCTCAGAGGACAGGGCCACAGCCCCATCCTTTATATATTTCAACAAGCTCTGGATAGTGTAACCAGGGGTTAAAATATATATATATTATTTTTTTTACTAAATTGAGTCCTGGGGCTGTAAGAAAACATTGCTGGGATGTGGCATGTTTTCCCTTCCTCACTGGGTATGATCAAGCCTGGGGAGAGGAGGATATGTTTTGGCTCAGATTGAAGGAAACTCTGGAGCTGTGTGACAAGTTTATTTAAGTATAGGCAGTA